>NC_092873.1:62888711-63053711 GCF_028372415.1 Notamacropus eugenii | reverse complement strand
CTTTGGCCATAGTTCCAATTTGCTCTGCAGAGTGGTTGGATCAATACACAACTCCACCAACAAACAGTACATCGGTGTCACAATTTTCCCCCATCCCCTCCAACATTATCATTTTCATTTTTTGTCATATTAGCCAATGTGAGATTGTACTTTAGAGTTGTTTTAATTTGAATTTCTCTAATCAAACGTGATTTAGAGCACTTCTTTATATACCCATATATGGCTTCAATTTCTTCATCTGAAAACTGCTTGTTCACATCCTTTGACCATTTATCAATGGCGAATGGTTTGTGTCCTTATAAATTTGACTCAGCTCTCTATATATTTAAGAAATGAGACCTTTATCAGAGAAACCTGCTGTGAAGATTGTTTCCTAGCTTTTTGCTTTCCTTCTAAGCCTGATTGCATTGAATTTGTTCAAAAGCTTTTTAATTTACATTTTGTAATGCTCGCTGTCTCTTGTTTGGTCATAAAGTCTTCCCTTCTCCACTGATCTGACAGGTAAACTATTCCTTGCTCTTCTAATTTTCTTACGGTGTCACCTTTTATGTCTAAATCATGTACCCTTTTTGGCCTTATCTTGGTATATGGTTTGAGATGTTGGTTTATACCTAGTTTGTGCCCTATTGTTTTCCAATTTTTCCATCTGTTTTTGTCTCCTTTAAGAATTTGGATGCTATACCACATGGTGCATATATGTTTAGTATTGATATTACTTCATTGTCTATAGTACCTTTTAGCAAGATGTAGTCTCCTTCCTTATCTCTTTAAATTAGGTCTACTTTTTGCTTTTGTTTTGTCTAAGATCAGAATTACTACACCTGCTTTTTTTTTTTTAACTTCAGCTGAAACACAATAGATTCTGCTCCAGCCCCTTACCTTTACTCTGTGTGTCTTTTTCTTCAAGTATGTTTCTTGTAGACAACATATTGTATGATTCTGTTTTTTGATCCTCTCTGCTATGTGATTCTTTTTTATGGGAGAGTTCATCCCATTCCCATTCACAGTTATGATTACTAACTGTGAATTTTCTTCCATCTTATTTTTTCCCCTATCCTCTCTCTCCTTTCACCCTTTCCTTCCTCAACAGTGTTTTGCTTCTGTCTACTGCTTCTTCCTGTCTGCCTTCTCTTCCATCAGTCCTCATCGACTTGTTACTTAATTTCTTCCCCTCCCACTTTCCTGTTGAGTAAGATAGATTTCTATATTCAATTGATTGTGTATATTATTCCCTCTTTGAGCCAATATGAGAATAACATTTAAGGGATGCCCATAATCCACCCTCCCCTTTCCCTTCACTGCAATAGGTTTTTTGAACCTCATCATATGAAATATTTTACCCCATTCCTTCTATATGCAGTGTGCTCTTCTTGCTTTTCCCTTAATTTTGTTGTGTCATTCCTTCAAACTCACCTTATACTCCTATCCTCTATGTATATTCTTTTTAGCTATACTAGTACTGCTTCAATTTTTAAGAATTTTAACTATCATCTTCCCATGTAGGAATGTAAACAACTCAACTCCACTGAATCCTTTATGTTTTCTTTGCACCTTTTCCCTTTTTAGGCTTCTCTTGGGTCTGGGTATTGGATTTAAGTTGTTTGTTCACTTCTGGTCTTCACTTTACGAAAGCTTGAAATCCCTCTATTTCATTGAAAGACCATTTTCACCCTTGAAGTATTATGCTTAATTTCAATGGGTAGGTGATTCTTGGTTGTAGTCTTAGCTCCTTTGCTTTCTGGAATATCATGTTCCATGACCTCTGACCTGTTAATGTTGCCTGCTGCCAAGTCTTGTGCAATTCTGATTGTGGCTCCCTGATATTTGAATTGGTTTTTTTTTTTTTTTATGGCCACTTGCAGTATTTTCCCTTGACCTGATGGTTCTGAAATTTGGTTATCATGTTCCTTGGAATTTTTATTTTGGGATATCTATCCTGAGGTGATCAGTGGATTCTTTCAATGCATATTTTACCCTCTAGTTCTAAGATATAGGGCAGTTTTCCTTGATAATTTCTTTAGAAATGCTGTCCAAGTCTTCCTTTTGATTATGGCTTTCAGGCAGTCTAATTGTCTGTCCTGGATCTGTTTTCCAGACCAGTTGTTTTCCAATGAGGTATTTACAGTTTCTTTTTCATTCATTCTTTTGAATTTGTTTGATTGATTCTTGATGTCTCATAGTCATTAGCTTCCATTCCAAATTCTAACTTTTAAAGAGTTGCTTTCCTGAGTTAACTTTTGTATTTCTTTTCCCATTTGGCCAATTCTACTTTTAAGTAGTTGTCTTTATCCAAGCTGTTTACTCTTTTTTTTCATAAATTTCTTGCATCACTCTCATTTCTTTTCGCAGTTTTTCCTTCTACCCCTCTTACATGATTTTTAGCTCCTTTTTGAGCTCTTCCATGAGTTCTTTCTGGGCATGAGACCACTTCACATTTTTCGTTGGGGCTTTTCCCATAGCTGTTTTTGTGTCTTGATCTTCCTTGTCACAATATTAACTTTCTATGGTCAGATTCTTTTTCTTTGTTGTGTTTTTGTTTATATTTTTTGGTCTTTTCTTTTAAATTTGAGCTCTGCACCTGGGATGGGAGGGGCACTGCTTCAGGCTTCTTATGCCAGAGACTGTTGGTCCTGGTTGTTTACCTGGTACTGCACTGATGGTGCCCTGAGACCCATGGGGGCCCCTCAAGTGTGGTGCTGTGCTGGGGGGTGGCTGGTGTTGCTGAAGGCTGTAGGGGTGTGGCACATCACCTGCTTCTGAGTGGGTGTCCTAGTGTTGGGGTCTGGCATGTGCTGAGGCCAATGGAGCATTTCTGTTTCCTCAGGCCTAATTAAAGTAAATGGTGGTCTGACTGCTGGCAGCTGCCTGTTTGCCCAGGGCTATGTTGAAGCATGTGGTGGTTCTTGGAGCTGGAGTCTGCCTGTTCCTCTGGCTATACTGAGGCACTTGAGGTTCCTGGTGTTTGTGTTTGCTTGATTTACTACACTGGGGTTCAGGATCTTCCATTGGTTTACTGAGGTGGGGCTTACTGGGACACTTCTTGTCCTGAACTGTGCTCCCCCTTTGCCCAAGTGAGACAGATCTTCAAAGTTTCTTGGGCTAGAAGATTGTTTCATCCCATCTTTTTACTGGTTCTGCTGTTCCGGGATTTGTTTTGGGGTGTTATCTCATATTTGTGTGGAGGTGAACACTGGAGAGTCATGGCAATTTACTGCTTACTCCACCATCTTGACTCCCAGAAGTCTCAAAGTTTGTTTGCTATGTGGTAGCTGGTATTCTACTTTGAGTATGGACTGGACTGGTCACCTGCCAAAGTCCTTGCTAAGGCAACCTTCTGTGCATGCTATACACAGATAAATGGTCCAGTAATGTAGGGTGTGGATGGCAAAGCCCTTCTGGGACATTTGCTGCCCTCATCATTGATATCACGGTAACTAGAGTCAGCATTGTCCTTGGACCCAGCCAGGTGGTATTCATGGTAACCCTGCCAATAGGGTTGGGCGCATCTCAGGTGGCCTTAAAGGCCAAGAGCCATGAAATCCCATTCTAAGTGGGATTTTCCTAATGAGACCAAAGTTTATTGATAGGTCAGGAGGTTGTTATTGAGATCTGGCTAGGCCAGGTGAAGGCAGATCTTCATGTGGTCAAAATTGTCACTCCTGTCATTAGGGTTTGGACCCCAGTTTTTGATGATACCCCCACCCAAGGTGGTGTGTTCTACCCCAAGGAGATCAAGACCAGCCCCTAAGGGCACCCAGCAATTCTGAGGCCCTCCTCTTGTAATAGAATGTAAATTCACTGTGGCCAGCATATGTATCTGGACTCTCTATATCCCCACCAACTATCATTGCAATTTACAGGGTTTTTTTGGTGGTGGTGGTGGGTGGGACCAGAGATGTGATTTCATCAATATAAGGTCACCTGATAAGTAAACTCCCTCTCCCAGTGCATTTTTCACACCTTTTCTAGAATATCTGATAGTTGTTTGGGGAAATG
Source organism: Notamacropus eugenii (assembly GCF_028372415.1). Taxonomy (NCBI): domain Eukaryota; kingdom Metazoa; phylum Chordata; class Mammalia; order Diprotodontia; family Macropodidae; genus Notamacropus; species Notamacropus eugenii. Next base: position 63,049,715 of record NC_092873.1, on the reverse strand, counting down.
AGAGGTAAATTGACTTGTCCAGAGTCACAGTCAGTACATGTCAGAGCTGGGACTTGAACCCAAGTCTTCTGGACTCCAAGTTGAGCTCCCTCTCTGCTGTGTTGCACTGTATTGCACACAGTAGGCACTTAGTACACATGCTGAGTTGAAGCAAAGAGTGGTAATGAAAAATAGGAGAATAATACAAGAGAGAAGAAGGAAGAAAGGGTAAATGGATAGAGTGATAAAACTTTCATTTTCTTTTTGCCATGTACCCAGGAGAACAGAACATATGCTCCTGCAGTGTGCTTGGGGTCCTCATCCAACATTTCTATGCCCCATATTTGGAATTAATCAGAGATAGCTGCCCTCAAGAGGCTTATATTATGTCATGATCCTTCATTTCAGAAATGAGGGGATCAGACCAGAGTATATTTAAGGTACCTTCTAGTTTTGAAGTTATAAAAATGATACATGTCAAAGTGCTTGGGGTGAGGGGAAGAAAGAATTTGGAACTCAAAATTAAAAAAATAAGTTGACTTTTTCTGTTTACATCTAAAAATAAAATAAAAATGAGATGAAAAAAATTACATAAGTGATGAATGGTTCAAATTCTTCCTTTGCCACTTACCACCTGTGTGACCTCAGACAAGTTACTGAATCTCTCTGGACTTCAGTTTCCTTGCTGCAAAATGAAGGGCTGGACCAGATGGTTTCCAAGGTACCATTCAGTCTTAGGTCTATGATCTTATGGCCTTGGGTAAGTTCTTTCAGCTTTATGCACTTATCAAATGAAGGAGTAGGCCTGGAACATCTCTGAGGTGTCTTTCAGTTCTATGAGCTATGATTCATTAATAGCTTTATAAACACATAGTATACTGTACATGTTCTTGGCTCCCAGTGTAGACACTGCCACCAGCCATTGTTGTCCTGAGGACACCAGTGAAAACGCCAAATCTTTAGTCCATCTAAAGTTCCCAGGGTCTTCCTCTGGGCTAGAGAGTCTGAGGAGTGGGGTAGGAGGCTAACACACTCTCCTCTCCTCTCTCCCAAGGGATTCCTTTTCAGGGGCTTGACTGGAGATTTCTGCCACTGAGCTAACAGAAATCTTGCAGTTCACTCAGCTCCATCCTAGCAGACCACCCCAAAGGGCATAGCCAAGTCTCTTTGACCAGTCTGAATGTACTTCCTGTGTCACATCAACCCATTTCATCCAATGGCTTTCAAGGACTTTTTGCACCTGGTCTAAGCCTTTAGTTGAGTGATTCCATAGAGGTGTTCCCCCTTGGTAAAGGTATCAGGGAGTAGCACTTTGTTAGTTACTTTAAGTGGGGTGGGGTAGTTTGGTGGTTGATTTACTCAATGAATTTCCACTTTTACATTTAAAAGGTCAGTTTTCCATTATATCAGCTTTATAAGTGTGGAGCCTCTATAACTTTGTGGAGGTACCTTCTAGGTGCAGTCTACAACATTTATCTTCATTGACCTCTTTCAGTGAAAGTTCATTGCTCAGATTCTAGAAGCAGTCAACCCATCCAAATGTGTATACCAGGAAGCAACAAAAAAGCTAACTCCTATGAATACACCTAAAAACTCCTTCAGGAATATTAGCAGGTCTACATATGGATCCTGTGAGGTGGACAGTTTGGGAGTATTCATCTGGTTCTAGAAGTTGGGGCCACCAAACCCAGCCTCATTTTATAGATCAGGACACTGAAGCCCAGTGAGAAGCAGGTGACATTTGAGCTTGCAGGGATAGGAACTCTGCTCCTCTGAATTTAAATCCAAGTCTCTTTCCACTGGAGATTCTAAGCTCACTTCTGGTACTTTTAGGAATGGCGGGTGTCAGTTTTGTTTTCCATGGTATGATTACCAGGAACCTATGTTGTTTTATAATGCAATCAGTCAAGGCATTTATTAAGTGCCTACTGTGTGCCGGGCAACACACTAAGTGTTGGGATACAAAGAAAAGTTAAAACAGCCCCTGCTTTAATGAAGTCACACCCTAATGAGTAAGACAACATGTAAATGGGTACATACAAGATATATCCAATGATAAAAAGCTGGATCAGGTAAAGGAAGAGGGAGAGAAGGAAAACTTTCCTGCAGAAGGTAGGTTTTGAGTTAAGTCTGGAGAAAGCCAGAGCAACTAATAGGCCTGGGGAATAGCCAGTGAGATGGGAGCTGGCATATTGTAAATGAGTACTAGCAAGTAGTCTGGTAGAGCTGGATCATGGGGTGAATGGGGGAAGTAGCATATAGGTAGACTTGAAAGGTAAGAGAAGGGTTGTGACTACCAAACAGATCCTGGAAGCAAGAAGGAGCCATGGGCCCTGTTGAATCGGGAGACAACAGAGTGAGACTGATGTTTTAGCAAAATGACTTTGGCAGCTGAGTAGAGAGGATAGATTGGAGCAGGGGAGAGTCAACCAGAAATCTGCTGCAATGGTCCAGGTGAGAGTCAGTGAGGCCCTGAAATGGAGTGGTGGCTGTGGGAGCAGAGAGAAATATTGTCAAGTTTCTTTGGTTAGTAAGATCCCACACTTTGGCATTTGTTGCTTAATGACCCTTATAAACCTTCATTTCTGACTGATTTTGTTTGATTGCCTTCCATGTGAATATTTTTACTATGATTTGGAAGCATATCAATTTGAAACTTTGTCTGCTTTATAGAGTGAGAACCCAGAGCCTAGTCTTGGGAGGACAAAATCAGTCATAAGCTCCTTCACTGTGCATGGGTCACTTAAGCAGGAATCAAGAGCCTCCAAGAACAAAGCACTGGCCCTTAATTCTAGGTGGAGAAATTGAACCCCCCAGAAGCTAAAGACTTGTTGGTGATGCACTGGTGAAGACAGGCTTAGTCCCTCCCAGCACAACAACTAGGCTTCCACTGCAGCCACAGCAGGGCTCGGAAAGGTGAGAGTGACTCATTTACCAAGATGCTCTAATGTAATTTCTGCTATTTTTCAGCAGAAAGAAATGAGTACCCCCACAGAGCAATCATTGGTTACCTTTTCAGCCGATCTCTTGGATTACATTATAATGTAATTGGCTCATTCATTTTTATTCGAATAAATTAAATAACGCAAACAACACTAATTTTATACTTGTAAAGCACTTGGTAGGTAGGATTTGAGGTGGCACCTGACCCACTGTCAACAAAGAAGCGATAGCTTATCCTCCCAGTCTTGGTCTTAAAGAGACAGTGAAACTAGATAGGAATTCAACTTTGCAGCTCCATGTTATATTAATTTGGACAACCCTGAAGTTGTGATTAAACCAAGCTCTGAATGCTTTCTGAATGCAACAGAAAGGACTTCTTGCTGCACTCATTTCTAATGTTTGACAGGCTGACACACTGAGACATTGTAGAAAGGAGACTCCAGCTCCTACTCCTAGCTCTGGCATTGACTAGCTGGCTGATAGTGGCATGGTTGCTTTCTCCCTCTGAGTCTTGCTCTCCTCATCTGTAAAATGAGAGGGTTGGATTAAATGCTCTCCAAGGTGCCAAAGAGTTTTTAATTCTAAGATGTGAATCCCACTTGAGAGCCAAGATCTGGAGCTGAAAGAGACATTAATGGTCAGAGAGTCTAAACCAAGTCATTTGCCAAAAGTCACACTAATAGGAAGTGGCAGAACTGAGATTTGAACTCAGATCTAGTGTTTCCCAGTCACGTGTTTTACCCACTCACTGTATCATACCATCAGCCACTATGGGACAATTGATCTCCATTCTGTCTCTAACACCACGGAATTCCCCTGAAAAAAGAATTTAAGGTCCTTGGACCCTAATTCTCCTAAGGGTAAGCCTGCCTAGCGTTCACTCAACTCCAGAAATTCAGGAAGCTTGAAGTCCTGGGACATATATTTAGAACTGGAAGTGTGGTCTAGCCAAACTCCTCCATTTTACAAATGTGGAAACTGAGGAAGCAGTGTCTCACCCAAGGTCAGAAGAAGTTTTAGGGATTTGAATCCATGATGTCAAATCTTTCATCCTTTCTACTATTTCATGCCCAGCCTATAAGGAAATCAAATCAATTTAAGGGCCTGTGGTTCAGATGCAACCTCAATGCTGTAGGTACCTCTTAGCATCACCAATGGACTAGCTGAGACTTTTCCAGATAAGTCTCGTGTCCTAGAATCTGCCCCCACAATAAGCAGATGTAGCTGACTGTGGGGTCTGTGTCAGACTTCCAACAGCATATCATGTTTACCTCAGTGGTCCATTTGTTAATGGAAACTATTCTGACTTTTTCAGAGAGAGCTTGTGGATTCCTTAAATATCTATCTATCTATCTATCTATCTATCTATCTATCTATCTATCTATCTATCTATCTATCTATCTATCCATCCATCCATCCATCCATCCATCCATCCATCCATCCATCCATCCATCCATCCATCCATCCATCCATCCATCCATCCATCTATCTATCTATCTATCTATCTATCTATCTATCTATCTATCTATCTATCTATCTATCTATCTATCTAGCCATACATTTATCTACCTTTCTAACAAGATCACAGATTCTAGAGACATGTGGATGGTGACCATAACACAAAATCACCATAAGGACTTTGACTAAGGTTGGCTGGTATGATGAACTTTCCTTCTCCCTCCACTCAGGATGCTATATGAATCTTTTGAGTCATTTACACTGCTACTGGTCAACTGTCAAGAGTCAGTCTTTTTAACGGTGTGTGTGTGTGTGTGTGTGTGTGTGTGTGTGTGTGTGTGTGTGTGTATGTGTGTGTGAATGTTCCCATTAGTAAGGGAACAGAAATGAAACATGGATTCAATTGGTGTTCCTCCTGTACTTAGGCTCTTCCCGATTTTGATTGGAGCCATGCATTATTTATGAGGCTACAGGCAGGTTGATACACTTGGTTGATATCCCCTTCATCCTCCTTATCACTACTTCTGGGCAACTTCTCAAGTCATTGCCCGAGACTTGGCCCAGCCATGTGAGTGTGGCTGACTGCTAATGAGGGTGAGCCTTCACAAGGCAATTCCAATTTGCTTTAGTGCCATTAGCTTCCTATGATGATGATGATGATGATGATGGCCAGTGCAGCTGTCCTCTTGCTGCATGGCACACAGAAGCTGTGATGTTGGGATGGCTTTTGGTAGATGAAGTCACAGAGTGTAATGGGGTGTAAAATGCAGGCACAGATTGGCTTACAGTATTTGGCATATGACAACCACTGACTAGCTCCCAGAAGGGGAGGGTGGAGTAACAGCACAACTCCAAGAATGAGAAGGGGGACTGAGTTCCCAAATCACAGAGCAGGGAGGGACCTCTGGGGCCTCCAGTCCAACCTATACCCCAACAGGAATCCCTTCCACAGCATCCCTAACAGGTGGCCAGGCAGCTACTGCTGGAAGAACACCAATGAAGGAGAACTCAGCCTTTCCTGATTGCAGCCCATTCCTCCCTGGGACAGCTCTCATTATTAGGAAGATTTTTCTGACAATCAATAAATTGTCTTGTTTTCTACTTCTCCTCAATGATCATAATAAGACTTGGCAGTTACATATGCCTTGGAGTTTTACAAAACACTTTACATATAGTATCTCATTTGATCCTCACAACCACTCTGCAAGGTGGGTCCTATTATTACTCTTATTTTATAGATGAGGAAATTAAAGTAGATTAATTAAATGACTTTCCCAGCATTATAGTTAAGTGTTTGAGGCTGGATTTGAACTCAAACCTTCCTAACTCAAAGTCCAGTGTAATACCCAGCACACCACCCATTGATCACAGTTATGCCCTTTGGAGCCAAGAGAAACATGTTAAACCTTTCCTCAATAGGACAGTCCTTTAAATATTTTGAATTCACCTATCATAGGATCACAGCTATAGAACTGGAAGACACCAAGCAGGTCACCAAGTCCAAACCTTTCATTTCTAAGGAAGAGCAAATTGAGGTACAGAGTTGTTAAGTGATGAATAGAAGAGCCACCATTAAAACCCAGGTCTTCTCACTCTAGGTTCCTGACCTGGTGAGTGAAATAGCAGCAGCCTTCTTTTCACGGAAACATTAAAACCTTTCCTGTATGCAGATGAGTAAAATGGCTAAAATCTGCCACCAAATTTTTCTGGAGTGCTCAGCACCTAGGAGAGCGCCTGGCACACAGAAGGTGCCATGCTTGTTGATTGATTAATTTCTCTGATCATTGTTGTTCGAAGCATTTCAGAAACACAAGGATGAGCTCCCTTTAACAGAGCACTCAGCCACGAGAGGGAGCCAATTGCCATTCCCATGTCAAGTAATAAACGAGGCTTCTAAACAGTTTCTGAAATGACAGGGCAATCAGTGATCATTTAGGAGAAGAAAGGATGGCTCTTTCTTTCTTTATCCAAATCATCCCTACCTGCTCAAAGTGATGTATAAAACATAAGAGCACACAGTGATTAAAACCCTCATGAATTTAATCAGAAATTCCCAGCTAACCACTATTTGCTGTGGTGCAAATTGATGTAGAATGGCAATCATGGGGAGCTGCCTTTAAAAAAATAACAAAAAAACCCTTCTCAACTTGTGGGAAATGTACTGGTGATTGGCAGGGGGAAGTTACAGGGACCATGGGGGGCTGCAAAAGGAGAGAAAAGGAGGAAGGAAGCAATAGAAGCGAGGCTCCCTGGAGGTGCCCCTGCAGACAGGGCCTGGGGAATGGAGGGTCTTTGTTCCCAGGGCCAGGGATTACGCGGTTTATTATTACTAACAAAATAACGCCCTCCTCCTAATAAATGCTGACTTGCTGCTCTTTTCCTCAAGCCCATCAGAGAGCTCTCCAAAGACCTTCGGCTTCCACTTGGTCACCCCTTCCCCCCTGGGCTTCATTTCCCCCTGGGTTCTTTAGATCGCACAATCAAGGATTTAGGGCTAGAAGGGATCTTAGAGGTCATCCAATGAGCTGCCATTTGTTCAGCACTTTGCAGACCTTAAGGCAAGTTATAAATGCTAGCTATTATTAGCTCTAGTCTAACCCTTTCATTTGGCAGAGGAGAAAGCAGAGGCCAGAGAGAAGAGACTCACCCAAGGTCATACAGTGACAGAGGCTTCAACCCAGGTCATGTGACTCTACATGCAGGATTCTTTCCATGGTATCAGGTTCAGGTTGCTCTCCCATGACCCTAGATTCTTGTGATTTGTCTGAAACCCAGCTAGGCTTCCTCCTGAGATGTTGTTACCCCCAGATTCTACCCCTACCCCAGACCCTGACAGAGGTGCATACAGTACTTGAGATCTCGTTGGGGATTGAGAAAGTAATTAGGAGCAGACCATCACCTCCTTTTCAATTTTTGGAACTTTTTTGTAGAAGGTTTTTTCAGTTTCTCCAATCCAGACCACTGATGGTTGTAGCATCCGAGCCACCTAAAAAAGAAGAAGGAAATACATTCACTGGAAGTGTTTGTTTCTGGTTTTCCCTTCTTAGACACACATTTGATGCTAAATGAAGAGGAGAACATGTGAACACCCTATTCTAGACTGTGAGGGATTTTCTGGGACAGTATTAGGACTGTGTGTAACTGAGCCAGTTGTCATATGCTCAAAAACCCCAGTGATTAGGGAAGGACTCAGCATACAGTGAGTACCTGATAAGTGCTTATTGCCTCATTGGCTTGTTTAGAGCATGATAAGAAGAAAGTCATAGGGTCACAGACTTTAACCTGGAAGGGAGGGACTTTCAAGGTCATCCTCTCAAACTCACTGATTTTACAGAGGAAGAGACAGAGATTCAGGGAGGTTTTGTGATTCAAGCTCATAGGATCATACATCCAGAGCTACCATCTTGATCAATCCTTTCTCGTTTTCTAGGAGAACGGAAGCCAAAGGACAATTGGAGACTTACAATCAACAGGCACCAACTTCAGAGATGCAGGGTTGAAAGGGTTCTTAGAAGTCATCTATGCCAAACCCCTAAAAAGTTGCAGAGGAGAGAGTGCTAGCCTTGCAGTCAGGGACAGCTGGATTTAAACACTCCCTGGCTGTGTGACCTTGGAGATATCATTTATCCACCCATTCTGGGACTCAGTTTCCTCATTTGTAAAATGAAGGGATTGGGCTTGATGTTCTAAGTCAGATGACTTGCTAAAGGTCATCAGGAAGTAAGTAGCACAGTTGACATTTACAGTGGAATCCTTTGCCCCCAGACTCTCATTAGTGAGCCCCACTGCCTTCTGGAAACAACCTCCACACTCAGAGACCACCTGATTCAGACAAGGACCTTCATTCGTGATCCTGTCCAGAAACTTTATGGGACATTGTGTCTAAGAAGGGTAGCAAGGCCACACAAGGCTTTGCCTCATAGCTGTACTTCCTCTTTCCTGCAAATGTCATTAAAGACTTAGAAATCCTGCTCAGAGGGGTCAGTCCCTGCTTCTCTGGAGCCCCAACCTCATAGCCTCCTAGACTCAGTGCTTCCAGCTAGAGATGAATGGGACATTGAGGCTCCCCCTCCAATATTAATTACATTCTCATTTTAGTCCTCAAGTTTATTCAGGTTTGTTCCCTCACAGAAAGAAACACTGCCTTCTTCAGCATACAGAGGTCCAAGACTTTATATTCCCTGTGCAGCCAGGCTTTTCTTTGCTGACTTGAACCCTGCTGGAGAGACTGTGTGGGTGCCTCTGGACTTGGATGAGGTTTAATGGAGGTCCTTGGCTAAGTGTTGCTTGGTGATTTATAATTCCAGTAAAAATAATGACCACATGCAGGCTTTTCTCTCCCTTTCTCTTTTTTCAGCATCTTGGGGCTTTGTGTGGCAAAGACACCATCTTGACTGCAGTCTCCCTCATTAAACGTAATCAAGTGCAGTGGGAGCCATGACATCATACACATACATACATACATATATACATCTATATATATAGATATATCTATATCTATATGTTTCTCTCTCCATCTATCTATCATCTATCTATCTATCTATCTATCTATCTATCTATCTATCTATCTATCTATCTATCTATCTATATCTTTCTATCTATCCATCCATCTAAACTTTTTGGTTTGCCTGAAACAAATGGAAAGCTTGAGCTCTGGTTTCAGAAGGAGATGGTGGCAAAGCCCCTGGGTGTGGAGCTAGGATGTCTGTGTCCCCTGCTGTGTGCTGTACGTGGGAGACAAGAAGGGGCTGGGAAAAGAATTGGACATAGGAACATATCTTCACTGGCCATTAATGTGGTGCAGATGCTGTGCAGGTGGGACTTGCTAGCTGGAGGCTCATCCAGCCCACACCGCCTATAAGTGTCTGAAGAGACAATGACCCGTCAATTCAACAATCTTGCTCATAATAACACGGAGTAGCCAGAGGAGAGCAAGCTGGGGGGTCGGGGGATCTCACTCTGTTCCCAGACATGCTCCATTTATTTCTGCCTGGTACCCGGATTATGTTGCTTTATTTTGGCCCACACTCGGAGCTCATTTTGGCATGATGGTCAGCCCTGGGACCTCTCAGGGGCCCAAGTTTAGATCACTGGATTAAAAAAAAGAGCCCCTGAATGCAATCTAAGTGGCAACAAGTTTAAGTTGTACCTAAGATGTTTTTGCTAAGCCCGCCTAGACATGAGATCATTGGATTTAGAACTGAACAGGGCTGGGCTTGGAGATCATCTGGTCCAACAACACCTTCATTCTGAGGGTGGGGGCAGGGGAGAGATTTACCAAACATTAAACAGCTTGTAAAGAGCAGAGCTGGGGCTGTAGCCAGGTCCTCTGGCTCAAAATACAGCTCTTTTCCCATTCTTAATTCAGAAAATGTTTTTTCGATTGATAGTGGAGGGGAAAACGGGGTAATTCATCTTAATATTTAACTCCTGGAGGAAAGATGAATGTTTTTGCACAATTATAGGTTGTTTGAGGATGAGGATTTAGGAAGGAGGCCATCAGCTCATACGTTTAAAGCTGGAAGCGATCTTAGAGGCCCTCACTTTACAGATGAGCAAAGAGAGACCCAGGGAGCATCAATGACTTGGCAATGAGCATATAGGCAGAAAGGAACAGCCTAGATTTGAACCCAGGTCTTTGAATTTGAGATCCAAGGCTCATCCCAGTACAAGGAGATGTGTGACAAATCACTTAACCACCTGGTCTCCATTTTCTTGAATTTAACATAAAGGTACAAGTTAAACATGTGTAGGATGTATATTACTTTGAAGGATGGTCACTTGTTAGAATTGGGAGAGCATGATGAGGAATATTGTGTCCTCAGAGAGGAAAGACAGCCAATTCTGTATTAGGAGGACATTAGGAAGAATATTGTGGAGCTAAAGTTGAATTAACTTAATTGAATGAATACGTGACAGCTTGCTTTTGGAATGGGGGAGATCTGTCACCCTCTTATTGGAAACTGAGGCCTGGACAGGAGGAATAGCTTACATCCCAGGATCATGGATTTAGCTAGAGGTCACCTAATCTACCTGCCTCATTTTACAAATGAGGAAACTGAGGCCCAGGGATGATGACCTGTCCAACATCACACAGGCAGGAAATAACAGAGTTGGGCTTTGAAAACAGGCCCTCTTGATGACAGAATTGTGACCATGTCCATTGTATTGTGTAGCCCCCTACACCTGCTCCTTGTCACCTGTATCCCTCTGTCCCACAGCCTCCTTGGACTTGTTTCCTTGGCTGTTAAATGAAGGGACCAATCAGCTAATAAGTAAGCTCTTTTTTGCTCCAAATCCTCAACACTCCTGCCCCTGGGCCTCCTCCCACGCATGGGGTGGGCAAGGGATGGTCCAAATCTGCCTCCTGTGTTCTCTCACTCCAGGCCTTTCAGAGCTAAGTAAGCTTCTTTCTTTGTGATTTACTTTCTTTTTTGCCTCTTTCAAAGTTTCTGAGGATGGTCTAGAAATTGGGAGGCTAGGGGGTCTCACTTGGGTTGAACTTCAGACCCAGTTTCATGAACTCTTATAGTATTTTTGTTTTTAAAAATCCAAGTGGCTTCTTGCTAGCCCATTGTGTGCTGATGATGACTGGAGTTCCGCTTACTCTGGTTATTTTGAGGATGGATTCTCATTTCCCTTCTTTGCTGGGTCCTGGGAAAGACTCTCTTGGAGTGGACAATTCCTTCCCTGGTCCCAGTGTCGGAGGCAGGCTGAGCTAGTGGCAGGGCTACTTGCTGGTGGGGTTTGACCTCCCAGAGGACTTGAATGGGAAAAAGCCCAGGCGTGAACCCTTCTCAGCCATCCCCTGGGCGGAAAGGGCTTTGTTTCCTGGAGGATCTTTGTTTGTTTGGTTTGTTAGATCCCTGCTCCCACGACCATGCCGGGCTGTGGCTGAAGGCTGAAGGCTCTGTAAAGAGCTCCCAGCAAATATCCCTTAGATGACATCTAAAAGAACAGTGGGAAACAAGATAGCTCCAGGGTCTGGAGGCCTCTTAGGGTCTTTCCAGATCTTCTTTTCTATCAATTTCTCTAGGTCTTTGATCTCTGCTGGAGGAGTACTAAGGGAAGTCAACTGTCACTAGGCAGAAACACTTGGATTGCTCCTTTCCAAGACAAGGCCCACGACGGACCACTCTTTGACTGGCCAAAGCTCCTGGAGAAAGCTTGGCATGGTAGAAAAACCATGAGATTTGGAGTCACAGGACTAGAGATTTAGCACAAGAAGGGACCTTTGGGGTCAGCAATTCTGACCCTGTCACTTTGCAGATAAGGACACTGAGTGCCCCCAGAGTGGGAAAAGGGCTCACTGAGAGTCACAGAGTTTGTAAGGTGGGATGTGAGAATTCAAATGAAATGAGATCTGAATACAAATCTTCTTGACTTCATGTTTGGAACCAGAGGGCCAAGATTTGAATCTTGGCTCTGGCACTCACTAGCTTAGTGTACAGAAGTCTCTGTACTTCCCTGGGCCTCAGTTTCTTTTTCTGTCAAATGAAGGGATTGGACTAGATGGTCTCCGATGTTTCTTGCAGCTCTAAATTTATGACCCTCTTAAAAGAGGCCTTTTCAGTTGTCTTGCTGTCGAAAAAAATTGGCAACAGCTTCTTTCTCTAAAGGGGGAAGGAAATTCATTGTAAAAACAACTGAATCTGGGATCCACATTTGCTTTCCTTTCATTCAAGGGTTGGATGGATCCCAAAGATTCATACATTAACTACTAACTGCACAAAACAGACTCTTTCTGAGCCTGGCTTCTCTCTTTTCTACAAGATTAGCTGTTCACAGTAACTTTAATGAAAGCCGGGTGTGTTTAGTATCAGCTGGGCATGGGAGCAGGGGCATAACTTAGAATTCTGTGCTCCTTTCTTCTGGTTACCTCTGAGCAAGACAAGACCCCCAGATATCAGATTTGGGTGGCCACTGGAGAGTCTGCCAGGTTCATTGAGGTGTCCCTCTTCTGGTATCCTTCTGCAAATGATTTTTTGAACTCAAATCTCTAGACCTTTTTATTTATTTAGGTTGATATTTTTTGGACCTCAGTATCCAGAAATGGATAAGCTAACAATCTATGACTTTACCAACACCATTGATAAGAATATTTAACAGAGCCCCATTGGTTTTCTTCCCAGTTTGACACAGATCTAGTCACTAATAACCACTGTGGGTTTGGTTATTTATTTTAGTTTCCATTAGATTATAAGCCCCTTGAAGGCAGGACCTCTCTTTTGCTTCTCTTTGTATCCCCAGGGTTTAGCACATCATAGGTACTCAATAAATGTTTGTTGATAGATCGACAACTTTCAGACCCTCTTGACCTTATGTCATCCTGCCCTTATTTCTATTTTGCCAGCAAGGATATGAAGCTCTGGAGGTATCACAGATTGGGAGTCAAAGGGTCACATCTTTGACTTCAACATCCTTCCTTGCCAACAGGTACTGTTTAAGAACTACTTTTTGACAGAATGAAGATGTGCCCCTTGGGAAGCCATGGCCCAAACTCTGCCCTACCCTTGGATTCTGTACATCAATAACAGGTTTATTAGTCACACACAAGGCACTCACATGAATTAAGCCTCACACTAGGGTCCATCTTTCCTCTACATGTTGAGCTCAAGGTACTTGAAGAAGGTCTTTTGCTCATATATCACTGATTTCTAGAGAATCTGAGAGGTAACCTGGCTCAGAGGATGGAGCACTGGACTTGGAGTCAGAAAGGCTTGGATTGAAATTCTGCCTCAGATACTGGCTGTGTGATGCTGGGAAAGGGGCTCCATATCTCTGGGCCTCAGTTTCCTCATCTGTAAAGTTAGGAGGTTGTACTCAGTGACCTCTAGGGTCTCCTCCAGGTCTCCATAGGTGGTCCTATGATGCTTTGGATTCTGGGATTTGATAGGAGGTCTTCTTTCTTTCAACAGGATCAGATTTAGAGATGGGAATGGGTTATAGTCTAAGAATCTAGGAGGGGCACCACAGTACAAAGGAAAGAACTCTTGCTCTAGAGCCAGAGCCCAAGACATCAAATTGCATCTCTGATCCAGCCCCTCCTCATGCTGTCTCTCTGAGACTTAGTGGACTTTTCTGCTTCTATCAGTTACACTTAGACAGGGGCCTGTCCATATAAGCTGCCAATCCTAGGCCTCTCCCCCACGCCCTTCCACCAAAGGAAAAGAGATGCCCAGCCTCCATTGGGGCTCATTCGCATTGTTCTCAGAGCACCAACAGACGGCTTGTCGCTCAAAAGCCCTCTATGTGAATTATCTCTGGGTACTTTGAGGCCATGGATAATTAAATGCACTCGACATAATTAATTCTTAATTGAAATGGTGTGGGGAGTGGTTCTGGGCAGTTTGCTCCAGTGGCCGGCAGAGGGCTCTTTCGTTCTTCGAATCAGGCGCTTGGCTGGTGAGGATGCTGGGTGTCCTGCTCTGGGGGAACGCGGGAGCTAGGTGACCTGTTAGGATGCTGGTTCTGAAAGACAGGAAGGACAGTGGGCAGGAGCCCTGTGCCCACCAGCTGTCCTCCAGGGAGGCCTGGGGATGGGGGGGAGGGTGCCTGCCCAGGCTTCACTGGATCACAGTGGATTTCTGAAGCTGGAAGCTTGAATGGACCAAAAAGTAAACCCAACATGTTTGCGCAACAATCCATAGGAGGCAGAGTTCAGTCCAGAGGGCCGTCTCCCCAGATCCCTCTCCTGGCTGGCAAAGGGCACCAGCACCTCTAGGTGGTAGGTGTTCTGGCTCTTATGACTCCTAGCTGTCCTAGAAAAAGAGGCACTGAAGATGGGAACAGGGGCCATGGGTCACCTTGTATGCAGGATATTCTGCTGCCCAATCCAAGGGGAGGGGTGAGGGACTTAGAGAGGCCACTAGCTGGGTGTATAAGGCACTGGATTTGACACTGGGAGATTAGTTTGAATTCTGTCTCAGACATTTACTGGCTATGTGGTCCAATGATCTAACCTCTCTCAGTCTCAGTTTCCTCATCTGTAAAGTGGGGATAATAACAGCACCAACCTCACTGAGTTGTCATGAGGACCAAATGAGATAATACTGTATGTAAAGCACTTTTTAAAGCTTAAGGTGCCATATGAATATGACCTCAGAATCTCAAGTTATGGTCTGGGAGGAAGAGATTCTGTGATCTGCCTGTGGACATGTAGCTAGTCCAGGTGAGAGACAAGAGCTGGACTCCATCCACCTGAATCCAAGGCCAGCTTCTCTGGGCACTGAACCACACTATGTCTCAGAAAACCCTCTATCAATATACTTCAGGCAATGGCCTCCACTTTATTGGAAACAATCCAGAGCCTCAATGCAGTCCAACCTGCTGAACTCATTATCTTCCTCATTAACCACCTGACCTGCCATTACCCCTCAAGGTCCTTTCACTGCCTAGATTCCATCCGGACTCCTGGTCTTCCATGAATTTGACCATCAACCGTCTTTTTGACGTTGTCTCCTCTCATCAGAACAGAGAAGACTTTGGTTTCCCTGGCCGTTAGCACAGTGCTTGACACATAGTACATTCTTTAATAAATCCCAGGTCATTCCTTCAGCTATATGGTTTTCACAAGACTAGAACACTGACACTTAAGGGTAATGTGTATTCCCATGCCAGAGGGAATCCAGTAGAAAGGAAGTAAAACACTTTGCTTGGGACTTTGATGAGGAAAATGGCGGAGCTCTGTCCAATTTCCCTGAGTACATACCTTCATAACCATGTGGATCATCATTTGGAGGCCAGTCTTTCCAGGGTACTTCCCAGCAATGTTGGTGGGAGATAGATTAAAGAGGTTGGCTCCAGTCTCAGTGCAGATGGCATGGACCAGCATCTTCTTCCCCACTCCAGAAGGTCCCACCAACAGCAGTGTCTTCACCAATGGTGCCTTCTCATGCACGGTCTGAGAACCTGTGGGAGGTCATAAGTTTCAGATTTTGTTGCAGAAGTCAGTAGTGATTCAGTTGGATTTGCTCCCCAGCCCATTATCCCAGGGCATGAGCCCCATTTCTCTCACACATATTCATTGCCCAATGCTTGTTTCAAACTAGAGTTTCCCCTGCAGACTGTGGGGTTCATGATCCCTATTCAGATGACACCAGACGTAGAAATCTAAGACTAGTGGACATCTCTGTGATAACCGGATCATAGATTCCAAGCTGGAAGGGGATTATAGATATATAAAACTGAGCCAAGACAGGTTAAATGACTTGCTCAGGGTCATACAAGTGTTTAGTGTCAGAGGCAGAATTTGAACGCACTTCTTCTGACTCCAGGGCCAGAACCTTGCTATTATGAAAATACAAGTATTAAGTCTCTGCTGTTTCCCTACTTTCAACCTAAATAATGAATGAAAATAAAAGTATAGTACTAAAAATGGATTATAGTACATAGGTGGTGAGCATCCACAGGATACTGATACTAAGGTGAGATCAGGATACAGCATCACCTAATAGAGAGAGGACTGGGTTTAAGGAATGAGATCTGTGTTCAAATCCTGCCTTGAATATTACTGAGGTTTCACCTCTGTGAGTCTCAAGTTTCCTCATCTGCGAAAGGATGGGAACATGTTTGTTTCAAGGACAGTGCTCCATGTACAACCTGTATCCAATTGCTTGATTTGTCAATAAGTTGGGGGGGGGGGGAGGTGTGTGTCTGTGTGTGTGTGTGTTTTTGTCCTTTGCTGCCGAAGAAGACCATGCCATCAGAGAAATGATGACACAACTTGCACTTGACTTTGTTTTGAGTGAGGGAGGGCTGTGTCACAAGCCTCACCTCTCCTCCAGAGACATCTTAATCCAGTGACCAGATTTCATTAGGATGACTGGAGATGACCCAGGATGAAGCAATTGGGGTTAAGTGACTTGCCCAAGGTAACACAGCTAGTGAGTGTCAAGTGTCTGAGGTGAGATTTGAACTCAGGTTCTCCTGACTCCTGCACTGGTGCTCTATCCACTGCACCACCTAGCTGCCCCAAGGGGGGAGGTTAAGAAGGGAGGGAGAGGGAGAATTTGGAACTAAAAATGTTCTAAAAAATGAATGTTTTGTTTTACGTGTAATTGGGGAAAATAAAATATTAAATACTTTTTTAAAAAAGGACAGTGTTCTGCAAACCTTTGATTGTTACGCTGAAAGGATCATAGGTCTAGACCCAGAAGGAATTCCAGGGGCCAATTAAGCCAGATTTCTGGGAGGATAAACTGAAGTTTAGGTGTGTTGAATGATCTGCCCAAGGTGATGCAGGCAGCTTTAAAAATCACCTTTATTTTCTTTTCCATTGCCTTGCTATTATAGGACCTCTGATCTGAAGGTATGCTGAGGTCAGTTTCAGAAACTGTCTTCAACACAGCTCCTTTCTCTGATGTCCCCTGGCCCCTTATGCTACTTTAATATTCTAATTTGTAGTTATTTTTATGCTTAGCCTAATTCATTGAAAGCTTACTGAGGCCAGGGGTTCTATCTGGACTTTCTTTGTATTCTCTGAGCACCGACACAAGGTCTTGAACAGAAATGTTTTCTTGATTTCCCCTATGCCATCTTGTTATTCAGACTGGTGGTCTTACTATTTTGACAATAATATAATAATATTTATCCTGGTAAAGTATATAGAAAAATAGCTTTGAAGGCAGGTACACTTGAGTTATACTTCTCATATACTAGATGTGTGACCTTAGGCAAGTTATTTGACCTTTAGGTGCTCTAAGCAACTCTCTAAGACTCTTAAGTTACAAGAAAGGAACTGATCTGTGTAGGCGGAGGGAGTTTTCTCACCTGGGAGTTCCCTGTACAAATGGTGACTTTTCTTTATTCATAGTAATATATAACATAAATACAAAGCTGGTGGATCTCAGTAATTAATTCCACTATCCCAGGAGAACTTAAACCGTGGGCCACTCCAAGAGCAATGGAGGATACAGTAAGTAACCAGCAATGGATTCCTCCTTTCCCCTCCCTTTTCCTTCCCTCTCTTCTTCTTCTTCTTCTTCTTCTTCTTCTTCTTCTTCTTCTTCTTCTTCTTCTTCTTCTTCTTCTTCTTCTCTCTCTCTCTCTCTCTCTCTCTCTCTCTCTCTCTCTCTCTCTCTCTCTCTCTCTCTCTCTCTCTCTCTGACACACACACACACAATTCAATATGACATCAAAGACATTATGAAACATTATGAAAGAAATGTAGCTAGTAAGAGATGGGCCATTCATATAGTGAGAGTGAGGAAAGAGATGGGCAGACCCTATTGTTCACTGGTGCCCGTGTAATATCAAGAGACCTAAAGGAAAGATGCCAGCCTTTTGGGTTGATTTTTCCCTTCCTTTACACCCCACCTAAAAGGACATGGGCAAAAGTGGCATAGGATGAGAAGGGCTGGATGGATGAGTCTCAATCTTCCTCACTGGAGTAATGACTGATTGATGGGATCACAGGCCCACTGCAGGATAGAAGCGTTGTTTTTAATATATTGCTTGGGTAATGTGGTTCTGGTGGTTGATCAACTTCCATCCATAAAAATTCTTGGACCACTCTTATTTTATCTTGCTTAGAAGTCCTGCAGATTTCTTAAAGTCACAGACCATTGAATAGTACCACTAGTTATACATGAACGGTTTTATAATCAACATTTTTTTCTGATGAGTTTTTTTCTGGGGTCTCAGGTCAGCTCCAGAGATGTACTAGGGAGATATTTTATGCACTGAAATACACTAGGGACTTCAAGAGTCCATTTCTGTGGCTCCTGGGGCCACTAAGGCCAGTCTTAGACTGGCCTTCCATGGGCAGCTTTAATGAGAAGTGTATTCTTGAGTGTCTCTCAGCTCACTAGGATCCAATGACTTTGTTTAAAGGATTTACAGGATTAAATCTTCAGCCAAGGAAACTTTATCTGGATACCCTAAAGTCTGCTTATATACACATTTGATTGCATAAACTATTTCTACATTAGAAACATAAAATGAGAACTAGTTGAAAATACCAGGCACCACTTTGCCTTCATGAACCGAGAATGTGAAAACTGCCTTTCTCTCTTGGACAGCAGACACTCGTGGTTTAGTCCAGGGTTCCCATACTTCCTGTCAATTAGTGTATTTCAATGGAGACTCTGAGAGGATGCGCTATTACTATTATTTTAACCTAAAGTTCCATTTGCTTCTGAGGACAAAAAGTGAAGATTCCACGTTCCTTGTCAAGTCAATGACATTTTGTGGAAAACATCTCCAGGATCAAATCAAAAGGGAAATGCTTTACCATGCCCATGGCTTTCATCTTACTTGAAAAAGAATTTAAAGGAATTCTCACTGAAAGGCTGTAGGCTCACAGATCTGGAGCTGCAAGTGACCTTGGAAGCCCCCTAGACCCACGTCCTCATTGAAAAGAAGAGTATTAAATGGAGACCCCAAGTGGAAAAGCAATTTACCCAAGATGACTACAGTTAGTGACAGAGAGAGAATTTGAACCCAGAGTGAATGCTCTTTCCACTGCCCCACACTGCCTCTCACCAAGGACACATTCAAATTAGTGTTGTCAGAGGACAGGGCTGGCCATGACTGGGACTTCGATGTCAGTGCCATCTTTGCCACATGGGATGGAGATCCCACCATCTCCAATTAAAGTCATCATTGCATAAAGGTTATTCAGAGATGCACAAGACCCTGCTATGGAAAATGCTCGTTCATTATAAGGCCAATCTGTAACCTGTCCTCAGTCCCTGAGTTGAAAATCCTAGAGTAGCCTGCCTAGAAAATGGCATTTAATCAGTACAGAGGAGGGCATTTGGAGTTTGTAAAGTAGTTAAAAGAAGTTGCTTCCGCATTCTCAAATGGACTTTGACTAATTCCTTAGTGTTCACATTCTTTGGCTTCCAATCCAGCCTTGTTGCAACTGGCAAGTTGTCACCTTTGCCCCTTCCCCAAATTCATGCATTTTTAGCCCTGGTGCTTGTTTGGGTTATTACCTTTCCCAAGTGATTTTCTCAAATCAGGTTACCATACAAACAGGGATGGCCTAGGAATGGAATCTTTGTCAACAGCTTCTGTGGACCTTTTATACATTGCTCAAATGAAACGCTGCCTTCCCTCCAACACTTAATTGAAATCTGCAAACAGGTCTATGATAGCAACCAGTCAAGCATTGTCAAAGCGTGGAATAGCTTAGGCATGTGCATACACCTGTATGTGTAAACATGCATGCGTGTGTGTGTGTGTGTTCGTCCTTCATTGCTGAAGAAGACCAAGCCATCAGAGAAATAATGACATGACTTGCACTTGACTTTTTGTTTTGAGTGAGGGAGGGCTGTGCAACGTCACCAGCCTTACTTCTCCTCCAGAGCCATCTGGATCCAGTGACCAGATATTCATCAGGATGACTGGAGATGACCCAGGATGAGGCAATTGGGGTTAAATGATTTGCCCAAGGTCACACAGCTAGTGAGTGTCAAGTGTCGGAAGTGAGATTTGAACTCAAGTCCTCCTGACTCCTGCCCTGGTGCTCTATCCACTGTACCACCTAGCTGCCCCATGTGTAGATATATTTATATTTATATATAAATATAAAAAATATATATTTATATAAAGGAGGAAAAACACTGGACTTGGTCTACAAGTCAATTTCTTTTCTTTATTACCTAATGGGAGAATCCCATACAAGGTGATGAGTTGTCTCACGTCCGAGAGTGATGGCATTGGTTCTATTGCTATATGGCGGAGGGTGGTTCCCAAGTAACAGAACTCGCCTGTGGGAAGAGAAGAGAGCTAATAAATGGGAAAAGCTTTTGTTCCAAAATGCATTCTGTTGAAAGATTTACCCCTATAGAATACAACACACTCAGAGAAAACCTAGTAGTGTTGTGTGTTAGGGCCTCCTAGAAGACAGACACTTTTCCTTGAAAAATTCTGTAAAAAAGAAAGAAATGTGACTGTTTAAAGGAGATGCTTTGGTGCAAGCTGGCCAGGCTAGTCACATCAGCTGTCAAACACTTGGAGCGGATTTGCTACTGACACTCTTCTAAATTCCAGGCTGTCACCTCTCAGAGTAGGGGTACTAGAAAAGGGGCAAAGTTCTAAAGAATTAACCATAAACAAAAAAATGACCCAGATGGTGAAATGTTACCTTTCTTGGTTCAGCATAAATAGCATTTTCCCTAACTGATGGGTAACATTTGTAGACTTAAAAAAAATAAGAGTGATTTAATGGGGATGGGAACTTGGGGTGAATGAAATAGGGTGGAATCTGACAAGAACGTAGGAGAAATAGAAATGTCCCATTCCAAGGGCAATAGTCATTTTCATTTTCTAATTTTTAAAGGAATATCAAAGGCATAACATAGGAATAAATCTTTACCAGTTTAATTAGAAGATATCAAAAGGCTTAATTGTAACTAGCCATAAATCCTAACTGATATTTTCTGACTAATTTAGATAAGGTCACCAAGAAAATTAGTTTGGCTGTCTTCATTTGTCACAAGGATGGATGTTTCAAAACCTTTGCATGTTCACATGATTCCTTTCTGAGTGGGACATGAACCTATGAAAAAGACAGCGAATGAGTTCCCTATATTTTGATTTTTTTAAACTCCCTATTCTCTTAATAAAAAGTGTAGATTTGGGTGAGTCTTGGGTGTTAGATACTTGGGAGATTTTTTAATACAATACTATGAGTGTAAGAAAACTTTGAAGATTTAGAAATCTGAAGGTAAATGAAGGGTTTGTTTTGCTGTTTAAATAAATCAGCTAGCGATTCCTGTATTGCCACCCTTTTCCCGTGTCTGTGACAGAGGTGTCCTTGAGAGTGGGATAGATGGCGTTAGTGGGGACAGTGCAGTAATGATGACAAGCTTTCATTATTGCTCTGGCTAGCCCAGCTCTTTAATGAGGATGTAATGAATAGAAGCCTGGTTAATTTTGCCTTCACCCGAGTAGGAAGGCATGCTGGAGCAACCATTATGACGAGCATTTATTGCCAGTAAACATGACATTAAGGGGCATATGAAAGTGACCCCAATTTTCTTGCTTCAATATATCCATGGTAATGCCCAGATGCACCATGTTTTGCAGAAATTAACTGATTTTACTTCAATGGTAGCCAGTTAAATTAGGGGGTGTACTGTTTTTCTTGTTTGTTTGGCTGGAGAGAAGGGACGCCAACAGTCCCGGGCACTGTGCCAAGCTGGGGTGAGCTTGTTGAAATGCATTCCTGCAATTCATCACACTGAGCTTGGACCACTGAGCCCTTTACCATCCAGCTTCAGGGGGCAGAGAGCAACTCTTTTCTTATACACCAGACATTCTTGCCAGAGAGGGAAGAAGAAAAGGAGAAGAACGGTTAAGAGAAGAAACCATCAAAGCAAGGCAAGAGGTGGTAGTAAAAAAAACAGTACTATGAAGGAAAAAACTGATAGACATCTTGAAAATGATCCCAGGGCCAGAGAGGATGTCTTCTCTTCAGAAAAGCTGGTAAAAACACCCTCTTGTTCTTTCACTCTTCTCTGTAGAAGAATGACAAGAAAATGAAGAAAGAGAGAGAAGGGTGGGAAATTTCCGTGGTGGCAGAGATGCAAACAGTACAAGGCAAGGTGTCCAGCACCTTCAGAGGGCAGGCCAATACATGTTGTCAAAAGGTCAACTCCCCTCCCATATGGACTGCGATCCCCACGTGCAGTGTCTGATGAGAACGCGCTTGTAGGGATGTCTCTGCAGCCTTCTGATATGGAATTTTAGGGACTTCCATTTCAGGCACATAGAATTTTCTGGAAATGCTGAAGGGTGAAATGGGAGAGGTTTGGGTTGCTACTCTGTAGTGAGGGAGATCCTGTGGCTTAGCTGTGATAACTGGGAGTGTGTTTGAGCCTAAAATCACATTGTAAAGGCAAGCTTTGTCATCTAGCCACTTTGAGTGGCTGAAAGTGTCTGTGATTTTAAGTGACCTGATTAGAAGTGGTGATTGTCTCCAAGGGATGATGGAGTGACTCAGTGAAATCAGAGATTTTTGGCATTCAGACAGGCTGGAGTTACAGAAAATTGAAAAATATGACATTTACATATGTATATTTAATTTTGAACAATAAACCAAAAGATACATTTATATGTATATATGTGCTTGTGTGAATGCATATGTATATATGCATACACACATACATTTACAAATTATTTGCTCTGCAAGTTCATTCTTTCTATATATGTCTGTAGTATTATCAGTTATCCCACAAAATCCTATCCTGCCCTCGGATGGTTCTGTCATCTCTGTGTGGGTGTGTTTCCTTCGATGTAGACATAGTGTGCGTTTATTATGTCTGCCTCCCCCTTCACACACTCTAGGGTTCAATCAAACTGGCCTTTTCACTATTTCTCATACCTCTCCCCCATACCCCGTCTTTGTGCCTTTGTGGTAGCTGCTTCCTAGGCTTTCTCCTCACTTCTGCTCCTTGGAATCCTTTAATCTTCCTCAAAACTCAGCTCAAGTGCTACCTTCTCCATGATGCCCCTCCTGATCCCTCCAGCCTCTGGTACCTCATGTTCTCTCTCCCCAATTTATATATACATATATCTATGTTGTACACGTCATATATTATATATATGTTACATACATGCATACATATATGTGTTATTAATTACTATCTTGGGTCTGACTACACAGTTCATCTGACTGTACACTTATCTCATCCTCACCTCTCCTTGTTCTCTATAAGAATAATGGGGACTTTGTCCAGCCCTGGGATAACATCCAGGTGAATTATACTCTGAGTTTTCTTTGGTGATACCAGGATTGGTGATTTTCCTCACAAGAACTGAAAATGAGGTTACTTTGCTCTGGATGAAGCAAGGCTGGCTCTTCCTGATCATCACTCTCATTTCTACATGTTTGCTAACCATCTCTCTAATGGTAGATACTAAAGCAAACATACTTCCCTCTCTTGGGAAAAATGGAAGACTTCTTAGGGGAATGAGAAGGAAACAATGCACATGCTATTGGGCTTTCTGGATAGGTGAGGGAAGGAAGAGGAATATATTCAGAAATGAAGGTGATGTAAAAACAAAAGCTATGAAAATAATATTTTATACTTGTAATATATTTACATTACATATTTTATAACATTCATTTATAATATATTACATTTATGTACTATTCACAAATATACTATAAATTAGTATTGATAATATATTTGTATTATGTAAAATTTTATAGGACATTTTTATAAATATTAAAAAGTAAACAATCACAAAAATAACAGGTTGTAGAATTTATCCAAGATTCAAAACCACACTCACTGGTCTGACTTCATTATATCCCCCATCTCTTTCCTTCTCCATCCTTATAAGCCCTCTTCCTTTCTCTAGGTCTTCTTACTGACCACTGGCTATATCTCAGTAATCACACTGATTGTTGCTTTCAGTGCCTTAAGATTTGATTCATCTGAACCTGGTGACCTGAAGGGATTGAAGGTGGCTAGCTAGGAGCGTTTTCATTCCCTCCTCATCTTGGCTTTCACCTCTCTATTAGTCATTCTTGCTCCATTCTTTCAAGTCCCAAGAGCATCTTCTCTTACAGGAAAAACAAGAGAGACAACTCTGTCCTCTCAGCCTCCTCCATTATGCCTGTCCCATTCATCCCAAGTAGGCATCCCATACCTCTTCTTCGCCCTCCTGCTCCCTGCCCTCCATTTTGTTATTCTTGGCATTCCTAGCCAAACTCAACTGATTCTCAGCTATGCACTCTGGGCATTGTTCTTATAGGATTGTGCTGTACATCAGCATTCTTTTTTTCCTGCCTGTTTTCATCATCTGTTGTTATCTTTCAAAAAACTGATATTGGTTGACAAGTTTCTTATGCATCTATGTCACTCTCTCTAGACAACACCTCCTCCCCTTTCTCCCTTACATGAATCATTTTCCTCTGAGTCTTCAAAATTTAATTCTTGAAAGTTTCTCATACTTAGACTTTCCCTAAAGAATTATTATAGAGTTATGTGTACAAAGTATATGAAGATTTACTTTTGCAAATCTCTTTTAAAAATTTATTTTTAGTTTTCAATATTCATTTCCACAAAATTTTGAGTTCCAAATTTTCTCCTCATCTCTCCCCTCCCTCACCCCATAATGCCTTGCTTAACCTTTCCCTAAATATGCCCTCCTTTCTATCACACCCCTCCCTTCCCTTATCATCTTTCTCTTTTCTTGTAGGGCAAGATAGATTTCTATACCCCATTATTTGTGTTTCATATTTCCCAGTTGTACGCAAAAACAATTCTCAACATTCATTCCTAGTACTTTGAATTCCCACTTCTTTCCCTTCCTCCTTCCCCACCCATCCCCACTGAGAAGGCAAGCAATTCAATATAGGCTACATATGTGTAGTCTTGCAAAAGACTTCCATAATAGTCATGTTGTGTAAGTCTAACTATATTTCCCTCCATCCTATCTTGGCCCCCATTTAGTCTATTCTCTCATTTGACCTTGTCTGTCTCCAAAAGTGTTTACTTCTGATTACTCTCTTCTTCCATTTGTCCTCCTTTCTATCATCCCCCTTGTCCCCTTCTTCCCTACCCTTCTGTAGTGCAAGATATACTTTCATACTTTCAAACTGAGTGAGCATGTCATTCCCTCCTTAAGCTGAATGTGAAGAGAGTAAGTTTCCCTTTTTCCCTCTCACTTCCTCCCTTTCTTCTCCACAGAAAAAGCTTTTTCTTTCCTCCTTTATGAGTGATAACTTGCCCCACTCCATTTCTCCTGTTCTCCCATATATTCCTCTCTCACTCCTTAATTTATTTTTCTTTTGGTTTCATCCCTTCTTATTCAACTTACCCTGTGCTGTGCTGTGTGTGTGTGTGTGTGTGTGTGTGTGTGTAATCCCTCTAAAAACCCAAATACTGAGAAAAGTCTCAAGAGTTACAAATATTATCTTTCCATGTAGGAATATAAACAGTTCAACTTCAGAAAGTCCTTTATGATTTCTCTTTCCTGTTTACCTTTTCATGCTTCTCTTGATTCTTGTGTTTGAAAGTCAAATCTTCTATTCAGTTCTGTTGTTTTCATCAATAATGCTTGAAAGTTCTCTATTGTATTGAATGACCATTTTTCCCCCTGAAGTACTATACTCAGCTTTGCTAGGTAGGTGATTCTTCTATAATATCATATTCCAAGCCTTTTGATCCCTTAATGTAGAAGCTGTCAGATCATGTTTTATCCGGATTGAATTTCCACAATATTGGAATTGTTACTTTCTAGATGCTTGCAATATTTTCTCGTTGGCCTGAGAACTCTGGAATTTGGCTACAATATTCCCAGGAGTTTCTCTTTTTGGATCTCTTTCAGAAGGTGATCTGTGGATTCTTTTAATATTTATTTTGCCTTCTGGTTCTAAAATATCAGGGTAGTTTTCCTTGATAATTTCATGAAAGATGATGTCTAGGCTCTTTTTTTGATCATGGCTTTCAAGTAGTCCCATAATTTTTAAAATGCCTCTCCTGGATTTATTTTCCAGGTCAGCTGTTTTCCCAATGAGATATTTCACAGCATTTTCTACTTTTTCATACTTTTGGTTTTGTTTTGTAATTTCTTGGTTTCTCATAAAGTCATTAGCTTCCATCTGCTCCATTGTCATTTTTAAAGAACTATTTTCTTCAGTGAACTTTTGAACCTCCTTTTCCATTTGGCTAATTCTGCTTTTTAAAGCATCCTTCTCCTCATTGGCTTTCTGGACCTCTTTTGCCAATTGAGTTAGCCTATTTTTAAAAGGGTTATTTTCTTCAGCATTTTTTGGGTCTCCTTTAGCAAGTTGTTGACTCACTTTTCATGATTTTCTTGCATTGCTCTCATTTCTCTTCCCAATTTTTCCACCATCTCTCTTACTCTTACTCTTTCTTCAAAATCCTTTTTGAGCTCTTCTGTGGCCTGAGACCATTGCATATTTTTTTGGAAGTTTTGGATGTAGAAGCCTTGACTTCCTCTGATGTTATGCTTTGTTTCTCTTCATCCAAAAAGATGGGAGAAAATACCTGTTCACCAAGAAAGTAACATTCTATAGTCTTATTTTTTTCCTCCCTTTTTTGGGCATTTTCCCAGCTGGTTACTTGACTTTTGAGTCCATTGTCAAGAGAAGGGTATACTCTGGGCACCTGTAAGTTCTCAGTTTCTCCAAGGTGGCACAATCAAGGGAGAGGAGTTTACTCCTCTCCTGGCCTACACACTGGGAGCAACCAAAAACTTTTCTGCCTAGAATCTGCAATTGGAATTCCCTCACCAAAACCACCTCCAGCTCCACTGCCAGTGCTCCTCCTTACCCCTGGGTGGAGCTCAGGACTGAGAATCAGATCAGTGGCTCAATTCCTCCAGGGGCTTTAGGCTGCAGTCTCCCAGGGCTGCCACTCAGGGCTGACATCAGATCAGCTGTTCAATTCCTCCAGGGACTCTAGGTAGAGAGCTCCAACAATGACAGCCATCACTGCGGTGCCTGCTGCTGGAGGTCCAGACTGGGCTCCCCTCTCCTGGGTGAAGTGGCCCTCCCACTGACCTTTGAAGCTGTCTGTGGCATTTGTGAGTTGAGCAATCTGGGAACTGCTGCTAGTGGCACCCTGAATCCTATTCAGTGAGCCTCATGCTGGGCGTCTGCACACTGCATGAAGATTTTTTATTATGTTAGTTACTGATAGATTTATCTCTAGAAATATTTTACTAATTTGCAACTCTACCAGCAATGTAGGAATGTACTTGTTTCTTCAAAACCCTATAGGTATTGAGTTTTATCACTTTTATTTCTGCTTACTTATTTTCCCTTTCCTCTTCACTTTTTTGGGGGTCCAGTACCAGCTAGTTTTCATAGGTTTCCAAGTGAGTGATAACACCCCACTAGGGGCACTGGACCACCTAGGGGGTGGTGGTAGCCTCAGATGCAATTGGGGGGCATTGAATAAAAATAAGGGGGTGGTGGAAGCATAAGAAAAGAAGAAAGTTTCAGAAAACCATTTGTGCATGTTTCATCTGTTGTGTAACAGAGTTAGAGTGATTACATTATTTTCCAAATAAACACACAAAATACAAGTTGTAACTGATCAGCCATCAAGTCCATCAACTCGTCTTAACAAGCAAGTGTTGGTGGGCAAGGATGTCACTCATTGTAAGGAAGGGCAACACAGGAATATGTGCATGTAATGACTTGTTTAAAATTCAATACTATATGGTTACATGACACAATACTGCATCAAGAAAATTTCACTGCAGGAAAAAATCCACACATTTACAGTCAATTATTAAATTCAAGAAGCTCATTAAAAAAAAACAAAACATTTTTTTCTGAAATGATGCAAATTAAAAAAAAAACTGTTAAAGGGTTAAAGAAAGTAGATTTCCAGAGGCGACACTGATTAATTTTTTAAAAGGGGAAGGGTAGACCAAATAAGTTTGGGAACCTCTGGTTTAGGTGATAATTACTTTATAATCTTTTTTAAAGACTGACAGGACAAATTTTCCTTCGTTTGCTTTTTTTCTCCTTCCAAATATTGCCTGTCCCATATAACTGTCAAATAATTTAATCCCATTCTACAAAGAAATTGACTGATATTTCTTCCAGGATTTCTTGTAGATATTTCTGACAGATATTTGTTCTTTATATTAAATAAATTAAGCAGGAAATCTACAAAACCATAACATTTCTGGAAAATGCCAGTCTCAGCCTTTTGGACCAAATATAAATATCAAAAGAAATAAAACAAAAGCTATCTTCCAGAAAATCACATTTTCATCCTAAAGTGGAAATCACTGAATGATGGTCATAGCTAATTAGTAAATATTAATTAGGTTTTGAATGATGGCTAAAACTAAGTGTAATGGTTCACAAAAATTGTGACTTTTTAAAAAACATTTTTGAGTCATAAGAAGAGTCTGGTATTTTGTTTTCAGCTTGTATAAGTTCTTAAACTGTCTCCACCTTGCCCCTGCCGTATAACGTGTGTCAAATTTTCTGAGCTCAAACACAAAGTTCTGTTTCCTCCTTTGAGCCCATAAGGATAGCAAAAAAGCATCTTTCCTGTTGGTGTGAGGGAGTGAGGATCCTCTACATCCTCGGTTTTATTTTTTTGGCTAGATGAGGGAAACAAGGCTTTGTGCAGCCAGGTAGCTGTGATGCCCCCTTTTTGGAAGAAGCATCCAAGGAGGAAACAATGATAGTTTAAAAACAGGGCACAGGTAAGGGCATTTCTCAGCCCCAACTCCCCTCAATTCCTCTACGTCTTGCCCTCCCTATAGAATCATAGGATGTTAGGGTTGATAGGACTCTCTGTGGCTACTTCATCCAACACCTACATGACCAAGAACACCTTTTTTAGTAACTGGTTATCCGGCCTCTGTTTGGAGACATCCAGTGAGGGGAAGCTCACCCATCCATCTAAAATCAACCTTCAGGGGCACCTCACTTCCCTTTAGGGAGCGTTGTGTGGCAGTACTCATACAGTGACGCTATATTCATGTCTAGAGAAATGTGTGATTCTTTCTTTTTCCTCCCCAGATATCCCCTTCACCTCATATATATTTGATGTGTCACAAACATGGCCCAAGCGACTGGGACCAGTGGTCTAATAGACCTGTTGCTGTTGGGGAAAATGGGGCCCTGGATAGCTTGGGAAGCTCTTACTCCCCCAGCCTGTCCTGAGATTACTTAGAAGATACTTTACCAATGTATTCAGAGAGCTGGACTTTCAAAGGTCTTATCAATAATTCTTCTTCTACCAGTTCCTTATATAGGGAATCCAGGGTCCTACAAATCAAATGAGCCAGTGGTTACATGGAAGTCTAGGTTAGGACAGACAGCATGGCCCCAGGTAAGGGGAGTAACAGGATATACCCAAAACCAAGTCTTTGTCAAAGGGAACCTTATATTATATACCCAAAGTGACTCTGTCAATATTTCTGCAATACCATAATGCCATTGGACTTTTAGAGTAACCCTACCTTGTCACTTTCAAATATCTATCTGATGTTTGCCATTAGCAAGAATGACATCACCAGGTAACAGGAAATCAATCATGATTCCCACAGTCTACTCCTTCATCAATCTTCATTATGGAACAATTAGATATTAAGAATTACTTAATAATGGTAACACTCTGAGCCCATAATTATATATTCAATTAGCTCCCTGCAATCAGCAGTAGGTCATCAATCCTTCTTGAAATTTATGTATATATTTATATGTATATTTATCATATACTGAACTTAGTCTAGTTGTTTAAAAGAAAGATCTCCTTGAGTAACCTAGGCTTGCATATGGAATGATTCTAATTCTAATTTCAGGTTGTGGGTGTGACTCATTTTTCAGAAGATGTGATGATGGGTTTGCCAGTTTAGAGAGTCAGCACGTGGTTAAAAGTTAACTGATATTTTCTTGATTATCTTGATTTTTTTGTAATAGTAGTATTCACTATATTTTAATTTCTTTTTGATGTCTGCCACTGTTTCATACATGTTGGAAATGCATCCTTCAATGTTTGCAAAGCTCTCCTTACTCCAACTCAACTATTTTCTACATACAGTTAGTGTAGCCCAGCTTCTCATCCTGACTTTATTATCCTAGATGCCTTTTTTACTTCCTTATATGACTTATCAAGATTTCTAACATGGTGACTCCATAGCATTCAATGAGGAAAACAGATTTTTCTGAAAATACCAGTAAATTTATTGCTTTTTTTTTTTAAAGTTTGACTTTTCCTCTTTCTCCTTGGTTCATCTGTTTCTCCTCTAGGATGATATGGTTGACATGGAGTTCATGCCAGGTTTTCTTCTGACTCATGCTTCCAAAAGTCACTGCTTCTTGATGTTCTGCAAGGTGACGCCATCCTCCTGTGTGACAATTTGCCGATAAGTTTATGACCTGGCTGACTTCGTCCATAGTTTTGTGACTCTGCTCGGCAGAGAAATAAGTGTTTCATGCTTAAGGCAGCGTTTATTTTTTAAAAATGTCGTTCTTGTAACGGCAACAACCCCAATGAGTATTGACATTACGGTTTAAGGTTACATAAGTTATCTCATTTGATACTCATAACAACCCTGTGAGACAGGTGCTATTATTATCCCCATTTTACGGAGAAGGAAAACTGAGGGGAAAAATATTTAATGACTTGCTCTAGATCACACAGCTAGTAAATGTCTAAGGCAGGATTTGAACTCAGATCTTCCTGATTTCAGACCTAGTGCTCTACTTAGCTGCTTGTTTGGCTTTTAATCATTTCATTGTGGCAACTGCTTTACATCAGTGTAACTTCTCTAGGAAATGGAAATGATCAGAATCATTTCCACGTCGTTTCTTTGATCCTCTTGCCATGTTTGCCTTATTTGGATTATCAGATGGAAGCTATTCTAATCACATCCAGAAATGCTTTCTCATATATGATTTATTTTTAAATTTAGACCTGATTCTCAAATGACTCCACATCGGTAAGTTTTCACTTTTTTGTCTAATATAATGATTTTCACTTTTTTTGTTGTAATGTTGTATAATGTTTGCCATGTTTAGTACTTCCAAACCCTCTTCTTGAAGAAAACTTTCATGAAACATAGGCAGGAGACTTCTGAGTAGTTGGTAAGTAACTCTTTCATCCCTTAATTCTCAATCATATCTTTTGGCCACTGTTCCACCATTTCCCCTTATGGCCACCTTTACAATGAAGTCACTAAATATCAATGTATATGTTGACATGACTTGACAAAACTCTGAAATGCTCTTCATTGAGACTTCTCAGCCTCTTCATCCTCCTCAAAGTATTTTGGCATATAAGTCACAATTATCTTCATGGTGGTGGTGTTTGCTTCTGTTTTTTATGAGCCTTGAAAAGTCTACTTTAGTTCCCATATCCCATCAAATTATGTTTCTCTTATCTTTGGCAAATCAGAAAAGTGGCTTCTTTCTCTCTAAGGAGAATCATCCTTCCATTGAGCTCCAGTGTCCTTATCTCTTCTGGTTTCCATTGGAGGGAGAGAATGTCATGTAGCTAGTAAATGTCTGAGTCTTGGCTTGAACTCAGGACTTCTTGATTCCAGGCCGAGTGCTCTATGGTGTCCCCTAGTGGACTGTCACTACATAATAGTACTTTCAACATTATTATGCTCTGGTCAACTTATTTTTTTTCTCCCTTCTTTTTAGCAAGTGTCCACTTTGTCTTTTTAGTCCCATGATTTCAAGGAACTTGGTACGAACTCATGATGTATGGCTTGGAGCCAGGGTGACCTGCCCTGGAGCAGTAAAGACTGCCTGCCCCTTCTGTAGCACTTTAAGGTGCTGGGAAATATGGGTCTGGGAACTTTCCTAGTTTACTTTAGAATGCTGTCTGACAGCCTCTTATTGTGTTCCCATGAAGGCCTCAGGGGCACACCCGATAATAATAGATGAGGGTGTGTCTTGACCCTATTTTCCAATGAGAGTATCTTTTACATCCAAAATAGTTATTTAAAAACTAATTTTACTAGTGAACTTTGTTTAAAATGATCATAGAGGTATTTGAGCTGTATGATCCATTTTCCATGTTGAAGAGCTAATAAGCCATTTTATCTTAAAAGACAATGAGTATTTTAAGTTATTTTTATTCAAGAACATTAAAGCATTTCTATTGAAGCTTGAAAAATGGAAATGTTTTTTAATACACTTCCACTCAATTATCTGAAATTTACTGGTACATAGCGAATACTTAATAAAGGCATGTTTCCTTCCTTCCTGTTGGTTCATTCTTAATTGAAATGCAGCACCCAAGTCCACACATGCTGGGCTGCCTTTTCATAAAACAAAAAAAACCCCACCCAAACACAGTTATCCTAAGAATGCACAGATAGACCATGACTTCTGGGAGTCCCCTATGCCAGGGACACTCATTTGTAGAGGGCTTTATACTCCCCAAAAGTTGTCACCACTGTCTCATTTTATTCTACTAATCTTAATTAAGGTCATAGGATCACATACTGAGAGCTGGAAGAAACGTTCCAGTGTGGCCAGAAGCACAAGCAATAGAAAGAATATTGCCTCGTGGAGCCCAAGGACCTGGGTTCAAATCTCAGCTCTTATATTTATTCTCTGCATGAAACTGGCAAGTCACTAACTTCTCTGGGGTAAAATGGGGTTGGAGGTCAGACCTAGATGGCCTTGGAGGTCAGTTCTAGCTCACATTCTAGGATCCCATGCTGGTGTAGACTAAACCCTTCATTTGCAAATAGTAGCAGTGAGGCATAGTAGTGGGAGGGCTGGTTTTGGACTTAGGCGACTCTGGGTTTCAAATCCTACATTTGACCACTTTGTCCAGTTGTTGTTCGGTTGTGTCTGACTCTTCATGACTCTCTTTGGGGTTTTTATGGCAAAGATATTGGAATGATTTGCCATTTCCTTCTCCAACTCATTTGACAGATGAGGAAACTGAGGCAAACAGGGTGAAGTGACTTGCCCAGGGTCTGAGGCTGGATTTGAACTTGGGAAGAGGAGTCTCCTTGACCCCAAGCCCAGTACTCTATGCAATGTGGTGCTGTCTGGCTGTCCTTCTACTCATGAATTCCTTGGCCAGCTTACTGAACTTTGAAAGCTTTTTCTTCCACATTCCTTCCAGATTAGGAGGATCTAGGGTGACAGCATCAGTGACAAACCTTGTTCTTTTCTAGGTCAATGTCACAGCCCTGTGACAGTGAAGACAATTCTAGGGAAGGTTCTCGCCCCAGGACGGGTTCTGGCTGGGTTCTCCAGGGCTATGCTGAGGTTTGTATTAGTGGAAAGAGCTCTGATGGATAATTTCAGCAGCCAGGGTGTGTCTGCCAAGTGTTTGGTGGTGGATGCAAAATTCTGACCTCCCGCAGGGATGAGTGAAACAGTTTCCACCTCTTCTTCACATAATTTTTGTAATACTCATCATCATCACAATCATCATAGTTGTGGTTGTTAAAACATGAAGAAAAGGAAGCCCACAGACTGACTGCCACCCCTGCGGTCACACACAGGCTAAGGTTGGGATCTGAACCCAGGTTCTCTGACCTCCCAATCAGAGCTCCTTCCATCATAATGCTCTAGTTCCCTTGCATACAATATGGTAACAGTGGGAAGATCACTGAATTTGGAGGCAAAGGGGCTGGGTTCAAATTCTGGCTCTTCTACTGACCCCTGTACAATCTTGGGCAAGTCAGTTCCCTGATGTGGACCTCAGTTTCCTCATTTGTAAAATGAAGGTTAAGATTAGACAGAACTGTAAACTTCCAGTTTTAAATACAAGAGATCCTATGATCCATTAGGAACATGAAGAAAATGACCTCAGAGAGGTTTACAGTCTAGGTCAAGGTCAGAGATCTGACTCTTAGTAGGGACTTTGGCCACTATAGCATCGCTACTGCTCAGAGGCATACATGTCAAGAGAATGGGTACATTCCTTACCTGTCAGGGGTCAGGTCCTTCTCCTTTTTACCTTTTTTCCCCTTTCTTCCTCTCTGAGAACAAAATATAAATAATTATCTCACCATTTAGGAGAAATACATAAGCATAGATAGCTGCAGAAATCAGCTGTACACAGCATGTTCCAAAAATAACTTGGCAGGAAAAATGAATTCACTAAGGGTTGAAGCTCCCTGTTTCTTAGTCTTCTCTGGACTTAAAAAAAATCCCATGGGTCTAATGGGAAGATGGCTGATGTATATTTAGTATTTTAAGGGCAAGCCCCCACCTTCCTCCTGACCCCCTTTGTAGCTCACATTAACACAATACACTGTGGTTAGTATACACTTGTGAGTAGTCAGAATCAGCATTACTATCTTCACTTTATAGAGGAGGGAAACTGAGGCTGAGTTGAACATCTTCTCTAAGGTAACAAACCTAGTAACTGGAAGAAGAGAGTTGAATCCAGGTCTTTTAACATCAAATCCTGTGCTCTTTTCTTTTAAAAGTGTTATTCATATCTTTTATTTTTATATTATCCAATTTAACACTCCTCCCCACTCCACACACACCTCCCAGAGAACAATGGACTTATAACAAAGATTTAAAAAAGAGAAAAAAAGTGTTTCTCAAACCTATCTGATCCATGAACCAAGTCGGACATTATATTTAGTGTTCCATATTCAGTCTCCCACTTTAATGATGCCCAAGTTCTCTCCACAGCAAAGAGATCTCATATATCTTCCATCCCCTCTTTTCTTCTGCTTACAAATATACTTGTGTCTTTCCTGTCTTACAAATACCATCTTGCTTTGGGCTGTGAAGCTTCTATCCTAGCTTCCTTTTCCTTTCATCTAGATTTGCTTTCTAAGTGCTTTATAAGTGACAGAAAGGAGGGTGTGCTTAAGGACAAGTGCCAGTTACTGGAGGCAGCTGCCACAATGTGGATGAGGAGGGAGATAGTAAACCAAGTGATGTTGGAGACAGCTGCTTAACCTTTCCGAACCCCAGGTTCTAACCAGCTGAGCAGGGATGGACCTGGAGTGGTGGAGGAAAGTCCCCACCAGGAATGACCTATACTGATGAAATCACAGGACCAGGACCAAAAAAGAAAAGGGAGAAGCCAGGTAAGGGGCCAAGCAAGAGTGGAGAGGCAGGCATGGATGGGAGATACAGAGGAAGACTCAAGGACACTTCTGAGGATTTGAGACTGACTGACCAGGAGGGTGGGGGGTTATCAAAGTGAAGGGAGGGGAAGTTTTGGGAGGAAGGTGATGAGTTCAATGTTGGGCATGAATGTGAGGAGCTGGGAGGCATCCAGGGGGAGGGATCCCACAGGGAATAGAATGAAGTGAACTCAGACTAATTAAATGATTGAGGTTGTAACAGCATCTTAGAAAGGAGAATAAATGCAAGCACGTTCTTGCCAAGACAACACAGGAGAATGTGGTGAAGAATGCATAATTTCAGCTTGTTGTCAGCATGGTCTGGGCTCAGATTCCACCTTTGACACTTATTAGGCTCCTGACCCTGGGCAAATAATTGAATTTCTCTGAGCCTCAGTTTCTCCAACTGTAAAATGAGGGAGTTAGACTACATGGTCTCCAAGGTCCCTAGAAGCTTTAAAACTACCACCCATTGACCCAGAAAAAATGGGGTCAGGATCATAGAAGGAACAAACGTACTTTTGAACTGCATTTGAGGTTAAAAAAACCCAAAAGACACTGATTAAATGTGTGACTTCTGTTTTAAAGCCTGATACAGACAGTCCTAGCTAAGACTCCTGGGAAACCTTGGTGTGGGGCAAATTTAGACATGGCAGTGCTTTGTTAATTTACAGTTTGAGAGACAACCACCTTGGATTAAAGGCTTTGCACTATCTACCATCTCACTATGACTTCAGGAGGTGAAGTCAAGAATCCCTCCATTGTCATGATTTCCTGTCCACGAGGAGAAGGAGAGAATTAGAGGATCATTATTTTGAATTATCCTCCTCTCCCCTCCCTCTGTGTGTCAGTCTCTCTGTCTGGTTCTCTCCCTCTCCTTTTCCCCAATTTGGCAAGCAATCCTGGATGCTTCCACTCTACTCAAAACCATCATCCAAGTCCAAAGTCATGGTCAATAAATACTCTTTGGTTTTCTCATCAAAATGTATTGCTTCCTAGGCAATAAAGGAATAGAATTAGAAAACTCTTTCAATGAACAATACCAAATTTTTAAAAAGTCTTATTTGATTTACTTTGAGTACTCTGAACATTAGCCTCTATTTCTATTTAAAAATTAAAGGGAATCATCCAATAAGTAAGTCAGAGTGATTCATTGGACTTAATTGTCTCTAAGATCCCTGTCAGCTGGAGACTTGGGAGCCTTCAAGCTAAATGCAGATTTTTTTTAATCTGTAGTTTACCAAGTATAGGGTACACATATTAGGGTTAGGAGTCACGCAACAAGAAATTAGAATGCAAATTAACTTTCTTGGGGATGTATGGGGTAGCTTTTCCTGTAACGCTATTATCTAACTTTTAAATAACTTGCTCATTGTGACATAAAATAATGAGGAAGAGATGACCCTGCCACCAGCAGGATTACATTTTGTCCTTCGTTTCTTGACTATGTACATGTCTTAACATAGGACAGCAAATGATCTTTTGGGGGTGTTTCATTAATGAGAAAAAAAAATATCTTTTCAGCATAAAAAATCAACACAACCTGTAATCAATTATTGAACAGAAGGTAGCTTCCTTCCAGCATTTTCCCCCAGAAAACTAACTGATAGATGTAAAATTGTAGGTATATTTTTTCACATCAACATATGTGGTTCTATAACTAACATCAACATTTCTGGGAAATCTGGCTGGAAAAGATATGAGAGAATTGGAAAACGTCTGGTAGATGGATTTGTCTGCATGCTTTCTTTTAAGTACTTAAATAGAGTTCAAAGGCAAGCCCTTTCTGAAAGTTGATGACTTTACTAATTTAAGTGGATGACAGTTTAACATTTATGGGTGACTATGAATGATAATAAACTCTGTGCTCTTTGAGAGGGCAAGTCAGCAGTTGAACTTGCTGCATTTCGCAAACATTGATTGGACATGGAAATTTATGTTTATCCATTTCCTAGACTTATGTCACTGAGGAGGGCCAGAGTGTAAAGCACTTTGGGCGTTACCCAGAGAGAGAATTATTAGCTCTTTCTTCTTCTTATGTTCTTAACTTCAGTTAGATGGATGTCTGGATCAAGGAGTAACCTTAGTAGTAGGGTCTTACTAGATATCAAACAACAGCACCAGAATTAGGTTTGCTCAAACATTTGCCCCAAATGGAGAGAGAGGGTCCTTTTTATTGGTTAACTGGAGTTGGTACCGCTTCTGCCATTGTGAGATAAAGCACATCGTCCCAGAATCTAGTAGCCTTTAATAGATGTTTACTGAGTGAATGAATGAACGAATCAATGTAGGTATGGATGAATGAATTCTAGTTGGACCACAAGGCTGCCATGGTTCAGACTCTCCTATGGTTTCATCATGAAACTAGAGTGTCCTGGGCTGAATCTCTAATTTGCTTAACAGTGTCTATCTACCTAACTGAGGAGAACATTACTAAGTTCTCTGATGGAGAGACAACTAATTCCTGAGGGATTTTCTTTCCTCTTTCACTGATTTGTGAGTTTCCAGTTTTTGTCATATCCAGTATTTAATGAAAATAAAAGCCACCCTCCTTTTTCTAACTTTGCTTTTTTTTCCCTCTGCACTATATTATATTGGGCTCATTCCAAAAGATGGAAAGTTTCTTTGGAAAACTGCATATTATTTTAATGTATATTAGTGCAATATGAACATTAGAATGATATAGCAATGCCCATTGAATATGATGCAATTCTAAACTAATATTATTTTAAATTAAATGATATTATTTAAAAATACATTTTAGTGTAATCACCTTAACATGTATATAGTCTATATGGTATTTAGAATTTACTCATCTTGTAGGATTATTCTGAATTGTACAAGAAAGGCTTATTTAAACCCTGAGCTTTTTAATTTTATTTCCAAAACTGTGTCACAATGAGAGATGCTGGTAAGAATCTGTATTATAATGAGTGATGCTGGTGTATATATAATATGAGGAATGCTGTATTATAATGAGTGATCACTGGGAGTTTGAAAGGTCTTGCAGACAAAGCACTATGTGGGAAGCCAATCAAGCCATCCAATTAACAGGGGTTGATTGTGATTGTCTCTACCATCCAAATGCCAATGGTTCAGGCATCTATGGAAGGCTTTTCGGCCATGAAAAGGCAGTTTCTGCCCCAGAGTTACCTCTTGTTCTTTGGCACATGCAACAAAAATTCCATGCTTGCCATCTTTATCATAAGGAGGATGAAATGGAAGTTTATAGAGCAGGTTGCCCACCTCTGTTCTAGAGTCTGGAAGTCTAAGAAGTTAAACCTTATGAAAAAACAGGCCATTTAAATAATGCAAGTTAAGTATGATCGAAGCTGAGTGAAACACATACACATATGCACACACATGCGCACACCCACACACATACACAGTGTCCCAAAAGCCTTAGTGCAACTTTTAGGCTTAAACCTGAATTTCCAGGTATAGTAGCTGTGATTTTGGTCACTTGACCTGCCTACCTCAATTTCCCCCTCTGTAAAATGGGGTTAATGATACAATAATAGCCCCTACTTTCCAGGGTTCATGAGGATAATGGGATAATATTTGCTTTGTAAGCCTTCAGGCTCTGCAGGAGAAGAGCAGGACCTAGAGGCAGGAAGGCTCCTGTTCACGAATTCAGACACTTCTTAGCTGGGTGACCTTGGACAAGTCACTTAACCTTGTTTGCCTCAGTTTCCTCATCTGTCAAATGAGGAAATGGCAAACCGCTCCAGTGTCTGCCAATAAAGCCTCAGACGGGGTCAGGGTGAGCCAGACACAACTGAACAACAAATTATTGTTGGAGTTGTCCTTATCTGGTAGTTGGTGTTAGAGGAACTGGGGAGATATAAGGAACTTGACCAGAGATTAGTGTGATGAATGAGAGATCTGCTGGTGATTGCTGCCAGTTCCCCAGGGAGCAACAGGTTTATCAGGTGGAAATAGGTGGGATAAAAAGTCAGAGGATCACTTGTTGAAGGAAAGAGGTCTCTGAGACCATCTAGCCGAACTCTTCATTTTACTGATGTGGAAACTGAGGCCCACAGAAGGGAGTGTGCCAAGGAGGAGAGCTTTCTAGGGTTAATACTTTTGTCTTTTAATGAAGAAACATATTTGAGACATTTTACCATAAACAGATGGTTTTCTTATTTCTTTCCAGGAAGTCTAATTTCAAAGCCGTTTATGCACTTTATGGTATTTACATCTAAGCTGCCCCATAAAATGGAATTTTGAAAAAGTATATATGTCAAGAGTGTTTCCTGATGCAGTGGAACGACTGTTTTCCAGAGTCTTGGCAAAGAAATGCTGGATTTTGTCTCCCTTCTGACTCTAAACACTGCACAGTATAACTTCCTCCCTACAAATGCTCCATGTTGGCTTTATCCCTTCTATGTGCGCTCTTGAGCTCGCGCACACACACACACACACACACACACACACACACACACACACACAGGATACGGAAACATACACGTCTGTTGCCTGCATCTTGAAGGCTGGGATTACTTCACTTTTGTCTTTGTATGACCTGATGCCAGTAGGTGCTTAAGCAATGCTTGTTGATTGATACCTAACATCTCTCATGACAGAAGGTGAGCTCCTGGAGGGAAGACCTGGCTTCATTTTTGTTTTCCTATTCCCAGTAACCAGTAACCAATGCCTTGCACATGGTAAGAATTTGTGTGTGTGTGTGTGTTCATCCTTCGTTGCTGAAGAAGACCATGCCATCAGACAAAGAATGATATAACTTGCACTTGACTTTGTTTTGAGTGAGGGAGGGCTGTGCAGGTCACCAGCCTCACTTCTCCTCCAGAGCCATCTGAATCCAGTGACCAGATATTCATCAGGATGACTGGAGATGACCCAGGATGAGGCAGTTGGGGTTAAGTGACTTGCCCAAGGTCACACAGCTAGTGAGTGTCAAGTGTCTAAGGTGACATCTGAACTCAGGTCCTCCTGAGTGCTGCACTGGTGCTCTATCCACTGTACCACCTAGCTGCCCCTTGGTGAGAATTTAAGAACTACTTATTGATGAATCGATGAGCACATGTGAACTCCACAACAGAACATAAGTAGGGATGGTTTCATTTTTGCTGTTGGGTCCCCAGCTCCTAATCCGGTGTTGGCACACAAGTAGGTACCTGATGGATGAAGGTGGATTAACTGGCCAATTGCCAGCCTGTGGGCAATTTTGCCCTCAAATCTTTAGCTTTGCTTTCCAGAAGGAAAGTATTTTCACATACAAGGATCAGGGTCCTTAACAAGTGTAACAATATCTCCTAAGTCAACTGAATACAGGATTCAGGGGCTGGTCTGTAATAGATTTTGTAAAACCTGAGTTTCCTTCAAATACACTGCAGAGATGCTTAACCTGGGGTCTGTGAACTTAGTTTCTTTTTAATATTTTGATAACTATTCCAATATAATTGGCTTCACTGTTAATCCTTTGTCTTAATTTATGCATCTAAAACATTATGTCGGGGTGTCCCCAGGCTTCACAGAATGCTGAAGTGGTCTGGCACTTCAAAAATGTGAGGAACTCCTAGAATACAGTGGAAAGGCCTCCTCCAGCAGGCTGAAGGGAGTGGTGGCTGATGACTAACGTTTCAGTCAGCTCAAGGTGACTTCACATTGTCCTGGTAACTCTCCATCTTATTGATCCCAAGATCTCTAAGTGAATATATATGTACCATTGTATAAGGGAGATGGCTCCCTCAGGCCTGTTACAGCAGCCACTGCCTGATATCTGACACCCTCCCATCCAAATTTGCACAGGCACCAATGAAGGGTAGAGGATTTATGCTGGCAAATTTCACGAGCGATCCCTGGCTCACCCCTGCTTTCATTTCCTATGCACTAAAATAAAAATAACAATAATACAATATTTATGTAGCACTTCCTGTGTGCCAGGCATTGTGCTAAATGCTTTAATAATTAATATGTCATTTGATACTCACAACCACTTGGGAGGTAGGTGCTATTATTATCCTCATTTTGCAGATGAGGAAACTGAGGCAAACAGAGAAAAAATGATTTTCCCAGGGTAGCACAGTTATATCTGAGACCAGATTTGAACTCAGGTCTTCCTGACTCCAGGCCCAGTGCTCTATCCTCTGAACCACCCAGCTTCCCTAGTCACCTAATCCTGTGAATCTTCCTTCTGGATGTTTCTTGTTCATTTTTCCCATCTCCATTCTTACTCCACCCACCCCAGTTTAGGTTTCTATCATTCAATGCCCAGATTACAGCTACTGCCTCCCATGTGGAATGCCATCCCTCCTTTCTCCTCTGCCCTGATGCTTCTAATTATACACCATTAGCTTGCATGCCATGTTTCTGGATCACCCTCATTTGCCTGCAAAACTTGAATATCTCCTCACTGTACTGAATACTGGTTAAGGGAGCCAAAATATCGGTTCTTTCTATTGTGGTAAGGAGGAAAGAACCATGATTCTGGAATCAGAGGGACTGGGTTCAAATCCCACTTTTCATGATGACTACTTGTACTAACTTGGGCAAGTCACTGACCTATCCCTGGCTATGTCAAAGTGACGGATTGGAGAAGGGAGCCCCTTGGGTTTCTTCCAGTCCTAAAGGAGGACACACAACAACATGACTGTATGATACCCTATGATACTAAGTCATGTCACCTTGGGTCTCAGTTTCCTCCTCTGTAACTTGAGACAAGATGGTCTGCCTGCTCTAATCCTTTGGTCTTAAAGACCAATAAGTGCATGTCCATCTGGTAGGATTGCAGTAGATATGAAGAGGCTATATGGTAGGGTGGTCGATAAGGTCCCTTCCGGATCTGAGATTCTC
Source organism: Notamacropus eugenii (assembly GCF_028372415.1). Classification (NCBI taxonomy): domain Eukaryota; kingdom Metazoa; phylum Chordata; class Mammalia; order Diprotodontia; family Macropodidae; genus Notamacropus; species Notamacropus eugenii. Next base: position 63,007,991 of record NC_092873.1, on the reverse strand, counting down.
TCACTTTGTGTTTAAACTCTTCTGCCCAGGAGGAGGACTCCATGATTCGGCTTCAAACCCATTCAATGGTGGCAGTAGGCAGAGCACGAGGCCCCAAGTCAGGAAGATTCATCTTCCAGAGCTCAAATCTGGCCTCAGACACTTCCTTAGCTATGTGAGCTTGGGCAAGTCACTTAACCCTGTTTACCTCAGTTACCTCGTCTCTAAAATAATCTGGAGAAGGAAATGCAAACCATTACAGAATCTCTGCCAAGAAAACCCTAAATGGGAGTCACGGAGAGTGGAATATGACTGAAAAATGACTGAACATCCCCACCCTCACTCTCCACCCCCACTCCCTCCCCACCATCACTATCACCACCATCACTACCACCAGTACCCCCACCTCCTCCAACAATGCGAGCTTATTTTTTCTGCTGCCTCACATGCACTGTTGTGTTCTGATCAGGCCAGGTTCTTTGCTGTCCAGAAGACACAATGAGTTCATTTCTAAGCTGGGCTGCATTCTCTCATTCTCTTCTCCCCCACTCTCATGCCCTCCCCATCCTCCCAGGGCCAGCTCTGACCACTTCTGTCCTCCCAAATCTCCCCTTCGCTGAACGCTGTGGGTACTGTAATCAACCAGACAATTGAGTCCTGATTTTAAATGGTCTAAAGCATTTGCATAACTTGCTGGGAGGAAGAGAGATTATTTGAAGGGGGTGGGGGGGGGGGTGTCAGGGAAGGTCTCCTAATGGTTTGGAAACATAATTTTTATTCTCTACTTTCTCTTTCTCTTTTTTTCTCTCAGTTTATTGCTGTTAAAGGATTCATACCCATGGAAAAATACATGAAAAAAAGGTAGATATGTAGTAAATGAGGAGGGAAAGTGACTCCTATTTAGAAAACGAGAATGATTCTGAGCAGTGTAATCAGCAAATCTGTTTTATGTGCCAGGCATGGTGCTGAGAGATGGGGCTGCCAGCTCAAGAATGAAACAAGCCTTCCTTCAAGGTAGAGGCAGTGTGGTGCAGTAGTTAGAATCACAAAGACCAGAGTTCAAATCCTGCCTTGAACACTTCCTTACCTCCCTAGGCCTCGATTTCTGTATCAATAAAAGGACTTCTAAGGTCCCTTCTAGCTCTATGGTCTAGAATCCTATGAAGTCACTTCACCAACCTGTACTCCAATTTTCTCATCTGTAAAATGGATCAATTGGATTTGGTGGCCTTGAAAGTCCCTTCCAGTTCTAAAGTGATGATTCTCCTGTGACCTGCCATTCTGCTAACTGTAGAGGCTGAATACATGTCTTAGAGGATGACAAATGATCCCACAAATAGTCTAGTGACCCAAGAGGATATAATTTCTTCTAAAGAATGAAGCTTGCATTCATTCTTTGGATCTTTGTTGCTGGAACATAGGTTGGCCTAGATGGCTCCTTTCATCCTTCCCACTCTTGGCCCATAACCTTATCATTCTAGACTTGTTCTGCTTAGTCCCAGAGGAGGAGAAATGGGTAGAAGCTGCCAAGAGGTAGACTGAGGACTGATGTAAGGAAGAACTTCCCTGATTGATAGAATTTCCCCCTAATTTTCACAAATTCCCATTCCTGGAGATTTATACCAAAGGCTGGATATGATAAGGGACTGTGGTTTCCGGATGACCTAGAGACCTTGAACATCCTTCCCACTATGAAATTCTGAATAATATGGAGTAAGATCAATTTAATAATTTTTCAAAGTTAAGGAGAATGAGTCATAAAGCAAAGCAGATATTCATCCATGATACCTGAGTAAATATTCCACTGCAAAAGAGAAGGTTATCTATCAAACTGGGGGCATGAAGCACCATTTTGTCTGCCAGGTTCCCTTAAATGTGGTCCAGTATATTTCACAATTGCTGGTGACAAGTTCTATCTGAGCTTTTGGAAGCTAGATTTACAAAAAAGATGACTTATTGCTTTCTTATTTTTATTAGGATGCAATGATGAATCTTCCTGCCTAAAGATCAGTAGTCAGATGCTCATATGGTTATTGGCTGTGTTCTCCTTTGCCTCTATATGCATTTTTAATTAAACCTAATGGGATTAGGGAAGCTGGAGAATAAATGAAATAAATTAAGCCTTGCTCAATAAAATGCAGTAATATCGCTGTCTTTCCTAACCAAGAAAACACGATTATAGATTTTGAGCAGAAAAGGACCTCATAGACTCCCAACACTCTTACTTGACAGATGAGGACAATGAGGTTTAGAGTATTTATGTGATTTGCCCAAGGCCACGCAGCCAGAAACTTCACAAACCAGAGACCTTGAGCTGAAATGGACCTTGGAGACTACAGAGTCCAATCTTCACATTTTACAGTGAAGGAAACCGAAGCACAGGACAGACAAGTGATTTGTCCAACTTAACACATAAGTAAAACACAGAGTCAGGATTTGAACTCAGATAATTTCTAGTATTTAGAGCTAGCAAGTGCCTAAGAAATCATCAAGCCTTCTATCCCTCTCCTCATTTTACATAGGGGGAAACAGAGGCCCACCAAAGTAAACTGACTTGTCCTAATAAGTATCAGAGCAAGGATTTGAACTCAGGCCTTATACTTCCCAGGACAGCATTCTCTCCTTGGTACTGAGCAGACCTCTTCGACAGAAGTTTCAGTGACAGAAGAAGGTATAAATGGCCCCCAGGCCTGGGACCCCTCAAAGCAGAGAGCATGGATGAGGAGGGGGAATAAGAACCTTGAAGTACTTTTCCAGTACAACCTTCCCTCAAAAGCATTCTAGCATCACTAGGCCACTAGAGTAGATTACATGGTGTGATTTCAGGGGCTCCTTTATCTCCTACCACCCATATTTCTTTTTCTCTGCTGAAGAGTAAAGGGGGAAAAACCTTTTCCTCCACAACTGAAGAGAACAAACAAAGTGTCCACATTAGCTGAGGATACAGATATAAAGCCCAGATGTGCTTTAGCTAAAAGCTAGCTGATCAGCCAATAGAAGACTCCTCAGGTCCTAGAGGCCTGGGATAGAGGAAGGGGTGAAAAAAGCATGAAGATGGAGGGAGGTGCTTTACAGGAGAGGGAGAAGGCAGGGGGAAAGGGAGGGGAAGCTGTGACTAGAGGGGAGAGCTGACAAAATGCTGACTTCACAATTCTGCTTACGAATGGCCTGGTTCACCTTGACTTTGGGACCAGACCAGTGAAAGCTCTGGAATGGAGAAGGACTGGTTGAACAAGATTTCTTTTGCTTGTTCTTCAAATGACTCTTGATAAATGTCACTGTACTTAGAATCATGGAATTGTAGAAACCAGTCCTGGAACATATGAATAAAAATGCTTTTCAAATGTAATTTGAAATGTTTTTCTTTGGTTTTAAGGCAAACAAACAAAGAAAGTGATAGACAGGCTTTATGCTGTGTCCCATCTCTTCTGCTGGGTGGGTCTAGGGTTCTCCAAACCACTGACCTCTGAGCTCAAAAGCGGAATCCCATTTTACGGTGGACTGGATCAATTCAAACCTCACCTTTCTTTCCTTTTTCTTCTTTGCTTTTCTTGGGACTTCCTTTTCTCTGTCCACAGCTAGTTTTAGATTCTTCAGTTCCTGTCTCATCAGCTCATCCACCTAGGTGGAGACATATTGACAAATCAGCGTACGGCAATTTAGAGTGGTGTGGACAATTCTGATGAATGATTCTGTGTCCAATAGTTATTAACAGGATCAACAATCTTTATGGGTAATTTTCAATATGCAGGGTTGGACGATCATAGCTCTAGACATGGAAGGGACCTTGGAGGAGTCTGTTTAGTTAAAGCCTTGCCTTTGACAGCCATGGAAACTAAGGCATAGAGTGGTTAAATAACTTAATTAACTTGGACACAGATGAGTCATCACAGACAGTATTTGAATCCAGATTTTCTGGTGTCAGTCAGAGCCATACTACATCAGAAGTACTTTAAACATTTTTGAATGATGTTTGCATGTACTGAGCCTGGAGATCCTGATGAACTTTTTAAAATACCTGAGGTGTCTGTTAATTATTAAAAAAAAAAAAGATATTATTGTTGTTAATAACAACATACCTGAACTCTGATCTCTGATTCCAGTTCTTTCCTCTTCTCCTCCTTGATCATCTCTGGGTCATAATCCTGTAGGAAATTCCAGGACTCATCTTTGTCCCTCCAGACTCCTATACCACAGCAGGACAAAGAAAGCGAAAATCAGAAATGCTGCCTATTTTCTCTCAAATAACTGCTAGCCTTTATATGGTACTTCATGATTTATAAAACACTTTATAAATACCTCATTTATTCCTTACAACAACACTGGGAGGCTTGTACTGTTAACAAAGGTGAATGGGAGAAGTGTTGGGTCATAAGATCGAACTAAGACTTCCTACTCCATGATCCAACAACTGCTGAGACAGAGGATGATAGAGTTGTTTACTGACAAATTGATTCAGCTGAAAGTTCAACATATTTTGGTTAAGGACCTGTTATGTGCCAGATACAGTGGTAGACAATGGGGAGTGAAAAAAAGCCCTCTTGAATGAGACACAGATAATTTTTCCTTCTAAAAACCGCTCCTTCCCCCCCCCCCAAAAAAACCAAGGGGACTCAGAAGAAGGCCCATCATTCAGGTTCTGACAAGCAGTTGAGTACATAGTCCTCTGAAGTGGACCATCTCTACACAGAGGTCATCTAGTTGATCCCTATTTTACAGATGAGGAAACTGAGACCAAAAAAGGTTAAATGGGAAAGGTCAAACAGGTAGTAATTAGTAGGGCCAAGATTCAAACCCAGGTCTGCCTTTCCCAATGCTCTCAGTCTCTAGTGCCTTCTAGACAAAATTTTCTTGTATTCATTTTGAATAATCTTTTTTTTTTGATTGTTTTGTTATGCCCAAGAGAACATTAGCTTCTGGAGGGAAGTAATTGTTTTGATTTTGTTGTTACAAACCTGGTGCCTCACAGAGTACCTGGGACATGGAGTAGAACCATGATTACATCAGGCTAGGGAACTCCTGGTGAGAAAAGACCCTCTACCAAAGTAGTACGGGCACTTAATCATCATTTGACCATCTCTGAGAATTGCCTAGGGCACTCAGAGGTTAAAAGCCTTGGAAGAAGGTGCTGGGGTTTAGTAGACAGAGCAGTTGACTTGGAGTCAGGAAGATGAGTTCTAATTCTGACTCAGACACTTGATAGCTGTGTGACCCTGGGAAACCACTGAACCTCTCTGTGACTGCCTATAAAATAAGGGGGTTGGATTTGGTGTCCTCTAAGTACTCAGCTCTCCTGGGTCACACAGCCAGTTTGTGACAGGGTCAGGATCTGAGCCTATGCCTTCTGACTTTAAATCTAGGTATTTCCACTGTTCCAGGCTGTCTCTCATAACCTGAAACTGAAAATTCAAATTATTTTCAGAGTGCCACCATCTAACCCAGGGTCCCATGGCCATGAAACTTCTAGAACAGCTTGTCGCCCACAACCTTTAAGAGACATATGCCAGAGATGGTATAGAAGAAAGGGCTCTGGATTTTGTGTTAGAGGTCCTGGGAGTTAATCATGGTTCTGCAAGTCATACTCCTTGTAATGTAACCTCTGTGGGCCTTAGTTTCCTTATCTGAAAAATGAGAGGATTGGGCCAGATGACCTGTGAGGTCCTGAGATCCTTCCTGCTCTATGCTCTTGAGATCCCATTTGGCATGTTAGGGGACATCCATAAAAAAGAGGCAGATGGAATGGTGACCTAGAGCAGGATCTTCCTGCTTTCTCCAGGTGGAGGGAAGCTGTGTGGGATGGCTGCCAGATGGCCTCTGTGACCTGCTCTATTTGTCTTTGTCCATCTCTATGGCTTCAATTAGCCCTAATGAAATAAAGGAATGTAAACTATAGAGAAGGGTAAACAAACTTGGCTCAGCTCAGGGTGGCTAGATTACCATACAGCTCGGCATAATCTCTGCCGTGAATAAGGGGCTCCCTGAGGACCTGAATCTCTCAATAAGGCTGAGTAGGAGGTGTGGATGTGGCCACCCACCAAAGGATAATGACCTTCAAGCCATTTTGGAAGCACAGATTTGGCAACCTTTGCTGTAGGTAGAATATTACAATACAGCTCCAATGAATGTGGTCAGCAATCCGAGAAAAGGAAGAGGAATAGGAGAAAAAGGAAGAGGAGAAAGGTAGAAGAAGAGGAGGGAAGGACATTCTGAAAACTGAGTGTATGGTTGGGGAATCTTTACAGGAGAAAGTTCAATATTCCAGAAAAACCTAGGGGGTTACCAACTGGAAGAAGGGGGATTCCAGAGCAAAGGAGGAGCTGGGCAGGAAATGCTAAGTCATGATTAATCCCACTGGAAAAGAAGTTTGTGCTTTACAGAAATCAGCTTCCTAGTCAACTCTCCTGGCATACATTTCTTCTTTAAAACAAAGGATATCATACATTTCTCCAGAAACAAATTGCCCAGTGACCATCAGACCTTCTACAAGTGTTTTAATACAGATGCAAATATTCCAGCCCTACAGGGGTGAGAAAATATTTGTCCCAGCTCCTTCACTCCTTGGGCAGTGTGACCAAGCCTAGAGTCTTCTTAGAATCATGTATTTAAATGCACAAAGTAAAATACATAAGATGAGAAAGGAAATAAATTCTATTGAAATACAGTGATCAAAATATTTTTTAAAAAAGTTCACATACCCAAGGGAAGAACATTTGTCTTAGAGTCAGACTCCAGTGACTTGGGGAGTCACTTGAGATGTCCCTGAAGTCTCATTGTAAAGCTCAGTCTGAAGATATTTAAGCATGCATAAATAGCAATGAAAGCTATTTAAGCTTAATTATTAAGCTTCAGTCTCAATAAACTTTAAGCTATTAAAGCTGAAAATCACACTAAGACTTTGGGGATGCCCTGTCTAGAACACTTGGAAATAACTTTGGACACATTCCACTGTGGAAAATAAATACGCTTATAAACAGCTTAAAAACAGCTGCCATTGGATACCTCACGTAGAAAGGGATAGAGGGCATTTATATTTTCTTTTTCGTATGTGGAGTTGGCCTAATACCAACAATTCACACACATACAATAAGCCTCTTGAGGTTTCTGAAGCACTTTCCTCAAAATGGCCCAAGAAAGGAGGTAGCATGGTTATAGATGTGGAAACCAGGGTTCAGAGAGATTAAGGGACAATGTGTTCATAGTCAAGGCAGTAAGGTAACAGCTGAGACTTGAATCCAGATCACCAGGCTCCAGGTCTAATACTCTGTCCAGTATCCATGAAACTAAGTCTTCCTAGTTCCAAGGGCAGGATCTAATCCACTAAATCATATGATATAGGGGAGGTGCTGGAGGTGATGGCCACGTGGAAGGAAGATTTGGTGTTGGGAGGGATGGAGGAGACATGAGCATGTTCGTAGGTGGAAGCAAAAGAGGCAGTGGGAAGGAAGGTCGAATGTCTGAGAGGCCTGAGGGAAGTCCTGGAAAAGGAATCCAAACACAAGGAAGACAAGAGTGGAACTCAAGCATCCCCACAAACCTGGCGCAGCCCTCACTGCTGTACCCTCTGCTGCCCTTCCTCACCACTCTGGGGGTTACAGAAGAGCCTGGCTCCCAGTGGCCCTGCTGAGGAAATAGTGCTGCCTACTTAAGCCCATGGGGCTATGATAATACCTCACACATGCCCCTCCTCACCCACTGCCCCCAATATGCCCAGAGCTCTAGGGTCCAGCTAAATAAGAGCTGACTTAGGCGTGAGTAAAATCCAGGTCAGGCCCAGTTAGGATGCTAATGACACCCTAGGCTATGGACCCAGGGGCCCCAGTGCTGAGGGGCTCTGGTGGCCTTACTCTGGTGTGAGAATCCTGGAGACAGAAGATTACATGGAGGGGAGGAGATAAACACCAAGAAATTATACCCCTTAAGATAACAGGGAGCATACAATAAAGCTATAAATGAACTTTTGTCATCTCTCCATTCCGAATTTTCAAAACTTCTTTCCTAAATGGGCACTTAGCATGGCGTGCACACACAGTAGGTGCTTAATACTGATCAATGTAGCACAGAATGCTGAATTAACTATGTGCCATTGATAACTATAGAGACATAAACCACAGGTGCAGCCCCTAGCCCTACATCCATATATAATATGCATTATGCCGCCAAGATTCCTTCTAGTTCAAAATCTATGCTCCTGGAATATACTTTGTTACTTAATCATCTTCAGTCAAATCCAACTCTCTGTGCCTCCAATTGGGATTTTCTTGGCAAAGATCTTGAAGTGGTTTGCCATTTCTTTTTCCAGCTCATTTAGATGAGGAAACTGAGGTAAACAGGGTGAAATGACTTGTCCAGGGTAAAGTATCTGAGTAAAGTAAAGTATCTGAGGCCGGATTTGAACTCAGGTCTTCCTAATTCAAAGCCTGGTGCTCTATCCACTGCACCACCTAGCTACCCTGGGATCTGTATCCATGTCTATTTTCCCACCTGCTAGACCAATAATTTTATCAGTGTAGGGAGCTGCTTAGGAGGAAATCCTCTAGACATCTTCTCCTTGACTTCCCATCTCAGAGAGTTGCCTAACATCCTGAGACACTAAATGACTTGTCCAGAGTCTCATAGTCAGTCCGTGTAAGATGCAAGTCTTGAACCAAGGTCTTCCTGACTCCAAGGTGAGTTCTTTATCAACAACTCTAGGCTGTCTTTCTTGGTAATTAATAAATGTTCCTAATCTCTTAAACATGCACTAGAACGCACACACACACACACACACACACACACACACACACTCACACACTCACACGTGACCTTTGGGTAGTCCAATGGCTACAAATACTGAACTATTGTTTTTATGACAAAGGATAGGAACTAGATGCTGCCCTGTGACTATGGAGAAACTCTTTCCCAATGACGGTCAGCATCTTCCCTGAAACTTAGAGTCTCAGAGTTGCTTAGAGCATAGAAAAGTTCAGTGACTTACCCAGGGTCATAGAGTCAGTCTGTGTCAGAGGCAGGTCTGGAACCCCAGTTAATCTGGGTTCAGGGCCAGCTTTCTTAACAACTACTCCACACCTGCTCTTCTTACTCTGTGTGTGTGTGCGTGCATGTCTGTGTGTGCATCTGTACCATATCTCTCATGTACTTGCTTTTCTTGTATACATGTTATTTCCCCCAGTGGACTGGAGGCTTCTCAAGGGCAGGGAGTTACTGTTTGGACCACTAAGAACAAGTATGGGCTGGATAATCCAACTCACGAATCCTTAAATGTAGATTCTTTAGTTCCCGAGAACAGAGATGAAGAGTCATGTCAGCTTGGCGTCCAAATAAGACAAAGCTTTTGGTTGGGTTTATCAAGTCAAATAGAATTCATTTTCTTCTGTGTCTCAGCTGAATCTTTTAAGCTTTATTTTCTTAATAACATGTCTGAAATGTACACTGACTGGAATTCTGGAATATTAACTGTGCTCCTCTAGACAGAATTACAGCAATTATAAATGCCTCTTTTCATGAGTTATATCTAAATCTGTAAGTTTTTTATCTCCTTGAACTTAATTAGAACATGGGTAAATTTTTTCATATTATGTGTCGCTTGTTGCTAAAAATTGCTTTCTCTTGAACACCCTTGTCTCAGCATCACCATGGAATTTAACACAAAGAGAAACATTTGACTTAACTATTTCATGAATTCTGAATTTTTCAAAGTATGTGGAATGTATATTTACAGATATTATAACTAGGCACATGGAAGTTAATGATCAAACGAAAACCTCTATATTCACCAAAGTATTTGTGGCAGCTTTTTTCTTTTTTGTGGCAGCAAAGACTTGGAAACCAGTAGATGTCAGTAAATTAGGATATCAATAAACGATTTGTGGGCATGCTATCAGAAAACAATTTTTAAAAGAAAAAAATCTTAACCACAACATGAAAATGCTTTAAAGCGAAAAACTTTGTTTTCTTAGGAAAGTCATATATTTTCCTGCATGTATAAATTAACCAAAAGGAGGGAAAGCAACTATTTTTTTTTCACATTATAGTGAAGGGCAAATGAACAGAGACTCTTTGACAGTTTTTTTTGCTTATCAATGTTTATATTGAAAATTGATCCCTATAATTCTGCCAGTCTTCTCCAGGTTGGCAGCCCATCATACTTCATACACCAAGCAGCTACTGGCAATGTTTGCTAATTTCAATGAGAGGTAATCTAAACTGATGCTTTCTTTGGCAGCTTTTTCAGTCAAAACCCTTCTCAGGAACCTCTATGGGTTCCCTGGCACTTGCAGATTCAGAAATCAAGTTTTAACCATCATAGGATACCAGGAAGCTTGCTGTCGGGGGTCTATTTTTTTTTTAAACATAGATAATGATTGCCCAACCTTCTATTACAGCTGAGCATTTGCCCTTATCCTAATAATGTTTAAAAGTAGGTAATGGCAGTCCCACGTTTTCTTTCAGGTATGAATTTCTCTGTTCTAATCTCAAAAGGCTAAAAGAAAGGGGAGAAAGAGGAGCTTTGATTATAGGGGAAGGACCTTGAGGAAAAGGCCTTCGTTTCTTTAAATTACTGCAAGCCCGTCAAAGGATGTGACCCATGCCATGCTACACACAGAAGGGGAGACTTGACTAAGCTCATTAAAAGTGACCCCCTCCGGGGCTGCCCCAGCCTGGAATTTCCGCCTTGAAGGAGAGACGTGTTCTAGTGGCAGCATCAGAATTTTAAGCTTTCCGGGATGGGTCATTGGGCTGGCCAGCCAGTCTAAAACCACAGCATTTTCCCTTTCCTTAAAAAAATGAAACTTAAACCTCATATTTTCTCTTTTCCTGAAAATAAATTCTTTTTGTCTTATGAATCATTCCCCCCCCTCACACATTGGGTTTTAGAAAAATAACCTGCTAGCTAAACGGTTTTAATAATATAACATAAATACTAGTTATTATTTTAAATTGACCACAAGTCTACTAGAGATTTAAAATGGTTTTGAAACAACCATTACAACTTTAAAAAATTTTTTTCAAAAGAAGTCTGACTGTGGGGTACTGTCAGATTTAGAGTCAAAAGACCTGAGTTCAAATGCTGATTCTATCACTTACTGTCTGTCTTTGCTCCTCTGATCCTCAGTTTCCTCATTTGTAAAAAGATGGGCTTGGGATTGGCAGCTCCTGAAATCTTTGAAGCTAGCTCTCCTGTTCCACCTAAGTCTTCTCTTCTGTAAGCTAACTAAATCCCAGAAAACTTCACTGGCCCAAAGGTTCCTGGGGGGCAGGGACCACATCTTGCTTTCTTGTAGCCTCTGTGACTCCCATGTGTCCAATAAGAGTTCACTAAATGGGTGTTGAGTGAATGGTAGGGCTGGTCCAAGAATCCCAGGACAGTATACCAAATATGTCTTTGACAAATGTGTGAACTAGGACTCCATTTTTGTTTGACTGGATATCTCTTCAGTTCAACGGTTCTGGAGTCTGAGAACATGAACTACAATTGTATCCCAGTAAGGACTGGTGAGGAAGTGCCCCACTTCTCCCCTCCCTGCCATGGGATGGGCAGGAGTGATTGGTTGTGATCTGTGATGTAGGCAATCATTTTCACCCCAAACCCATCTGTCTTTCACACTTCCTTAGTAGTGCAGAGAACACTGCCATCCTTCCAATGCCAAGGCTCACAAGCTCCAATATCTTTGACTCAATCCTCTATAATCCAATCAGTTGCCAAATCTTGCTGTTTCTATCTCCATAGTATCTCCACTGTACTCACACAGCCTCTACATTAGCTGTGGCTCCAATCACCTCTTCCCTGGCTGACTACAATTGCCTCTTATGTGATCTCTCTGCCTCGACTTTCCCCCTCTTCCAGTTTATACCCGACAGATACCAAAGTGATTTTCCTAAAGCACAAGTCTAAGCTTGCCACTCCCCTATTCTACAACCATCAACAACCCCCTATTAACCCTAAGGCCAAATATTGTCATCTTTTTCTGATACTTTTAAAAGTATTGATTGGTTTTTGTTTTATAATGCATGTAACTATTAGTATGGTAGTTTTTATAATTTACAAATGAACAAATCTTAGATGGTGTTAGATCAAAAGAGTTTAGAACTGCTGATTTAGATTAACCCTTACATTTGACAGAGGAGGATGTTCAGACCCAAATATGTTAAGGGACCTGTTAAAAATCATAAGAGTGTAGATTTAGAGTGGTAAAGGACTTTGGAGGTCATCTAATTCTTTTTAAAGATAAGGAAACTGAGACTTAAGAAAGTGACTTACCCAAGGTCACACAGGGGCAAGGATCAAAGGTGGGTTTTATCTTGTTACAGTATTCTAAGATCATGGATTTAGTGCTGGAAGGGAATTCAGAGACTATCTAGTCCAGCCCCATTTTACAGATGAGGAAACTGAGGCTGTTGGAGGCTAAGTGACTTGTTCAGGGTCACATTGGTAATAAACATCAGAGGCAGGATTTGAACTCAGGTCCTTTGACTCCCTAGCCAGTGCCCTTCTTGTCATGCTGCTTTTACTAACTCTGAACTTGTAAGGTTGGGTTTTTGAAACCCAATAGATAGGAGAGCCAACTGTTGAACCCTAACCTTATGGTCCTGTATTGCAATTTTATTTGAATTCTTTTCCCCAAAGAAATAAAAGTCCTTTTCACAAATTCTCATGTTTAAAATCACTTGAACATAGCTTTGACATAAGGATTAAAATGCTGATCCATGGCTACCACCTTCTGGCGCCTCCAGTCCCCAGAAGCAATAACCAGATCAAAAGGGAGAGGCTGGAAGTATGAGGGCTTTTTCCATTTTCCTGGGGAGACTGTTCAGTCTTTGCTGATTTGACTTCTCTTTCCCCTGGGGGCTGTTACTTTTCATGGGCTATGAAGTCTTTTTAGTGCACACATAACGATGTTACTAGTTGGGGGTTCATTTGACCGTGTGAACATGGTAAAAAGCTGCTACTTAGAACAGAAGAAAGCAGTGTAGAAAATATGGGATGATTTTTTTTCTACCAAGATATGTTTGCTGCTTATGCAAAGGTGCTTTGTTTAGTGAAAAATATTAAAAACTGTTAAAGTTGAGGTTTCTTTCCTATAAGCATGTAGGCTTATAGGAGGCCCATCCCAAAGAGAAGGTCCCCTTGAAACATGAGTGAAGTAGAATGAGCAGCCCTGAGCCCAGTCCAGAGAGACTAGTCATCATGGGGGAAAATGTCTAGGACTATTGTTTGACAGGATGTAGAGATAGTTCTCTGGGGTGATCAATCAGCGCTACTTTGAGAATGAGCTAGGAAAACCTCACCATCCCAAACCTCACCCCTCCCTTTCCTCATTCCTGAATTCTGAGCTCTGGGGAGGAGAGTTGGCATGAACTCTGCCTTCACACAAGGTGTCTCAAGTTCTTTCCAAAAGGCTAGGCTGAGCTCTTTGCTAAGTGAAACCTGCATTTGCATGTATGGATTTATGGGGCTATGCATCTGCTATCAAGAAACATTTTTAAAAATATAATTCTCTTTCTTACTAGTAGCTGTCAATTTAAAGTACTAAGTGATGTTTTCCCAAGCCAGCTGTATTCCTAGCAATGGTAGCCTTGGAGAAAAGATTCTAGTCTTTGGTCGAATGTATAAGCATCAAGTGGGCTGATACCAGAAATTCTTTCTGCTAAAACTTCAAGCCTTTGGATCAAGCTTCTGATTCTAGTTTAAATGCATCCTTGGAGGCAATAAAAGACATTGACACCTTAGTGAATACAAAGTTTCTGAAATCAGGTTCTAAAGCTGGTGAGCGGTATCATCTGGATTCTCCAGGAGTATTATTGCTGGAGGAAAAGGGCAGAGAATGAGACTATGCCATGTCACCCAGGGCATCTGTCGCAATTTAGAACTAGCTTTGTCTCTATCTCAAGTCATAGGACCATAGATTTGGTGCTAGGTGGAGCCTTAGAAGACATCTAGCCCAATACCCTAATTTTACAGATGGGAAAACTGAGGCCCAGGGAAGCAAGACTTAGATCCAGGTCTGCCCTGTTTACTATAGTACCATGAAGCCTCCAACTTTCTTTCAGCCCAAACTTGAGTCCTCTGCTTCCAACTTCCTACCAATCCATTTGGATACATCTTCCATGAAAGGCAGATAGGTGGGACAGTAGACAGAGCATTGAGCTTGAAGTCAGGAAGAGTGAGTTCAGATCCTGCCTCAGATACTTAGCTCTATGACCCATGCTGGGTCACCCAACCTTTCTTAGCTTCAGTTTACCTCATCTGTAAAGTATTAACATAATAGCGCCTTCCTTCCAGGGTTATTTGCTTTATAAATCAGTTTCAACAGCATAGGATATTTGCCAAGAACACAAGAATAATTCGACTTTAAGAAAAGAGTTCAAAATTCACCATATATTGATGAAAACCACTGTCTGTGTGCCAGGCATTCTGCTAGGCCCTGGAGATGCAGAGACAAAAATGAACCACTTCTGCCCTTGGGAGTTTTCATGGTCAGTTTATGGGTCAGATCTATTGTACAGAGACCATAAGGATATAAAGGCATTACACAAGGAAACTGACAGTACCTTCCAGATCGGACTAAGATATGATTTCATAGCAGGAGACTTTGAAGCAAGGGTGGGCATAGGAGATGATAGTAAAAAAGACATTTGAAAACATGATTTGGAATTAAGAAAAGCAAAAAGCTAAGGGATGGTAGATTACTGAGTTGCCTCACATCTGTATGTCACGAATGAATATAAGAAGAAGCAGGTGCCAGGGTAAGCTCCAAACATCATGCAAAATTTAACGGGGCTCCATGAAGTGACTGGTTACAACAATGGGAACCACTTCAGATTCAGGAGCCTCTGCACAGTCAGATCATCAAAGAGTGAGAGCAATGTAAAGACGAAAGAACATCTAGAATTTTTACTTCTCCTATATAGTCTCCTTAGACAAGCTGTGTAGTCTAAAAATGGAAAAAGAATAAAAGGAATTCTACTGATAATTACCATTTCTTAGAGACGTTTACCCAGTTTATCACTGTCCTCTTTAAACTGTGCTCAGGACTGAACACAGTACTCTATGTAGGTCTGACTAAGCAAGCCATCACCACCCTGAACTTTTAGGAACTCAAGTAAAAGTCTTTTTGTTTAATTAAACTAATGATAATTTAATAAGCTTCCATTTATTTCTATTAAATTTTATTGTATTGGATTCGGCCCAATACTCTAACCTATCACTATGGATATTAACTCCATCACTCAGTGGGTTAATTAATCCTCCCATTTTTTGCTACAGGACATGGGAATACCTCTCAAAGGCATGACCCAGAACTCTCCATTCCCTTGAAAGCCCAAGTGTTGTACTGTGAGCCACAAATATTAAAAGACCAAAAGGAAGGCATTGGACTATGATCATATAACGTGGAAAGCACGAATAAGTTGCTATTTGCATCAGCAAAAGGAGTTTTAAAATGAATCCATTGAAATGCCAGTATTCATCAGACCAGTTAATGCAGAAAAGACCTTTGACAAGCTATCCCACCAATTCATGACAAAAACATGGAAAACTAGAGGAATAGAGAGATCTTTTTTCAGCACAACAAAATATATCCTTTTAATACTAGAAATAACAAAATGGAAACAATGAATAAATTCAGTATACAAGATAAACTCATAAACATCTGTATTATATGCTACTAATAAAAAGAACTTTTAAAAAATCCAGCTAGCTCAAAACATTTAAAAAGAAAAATTTAGGAAAAGTGGAATAATGCATTTATGCAGATTGTGGAGGGCAAACATATTTGCATCCAATAAACAAATGTTGATGAAAACCACTGTCCATGTGCCAGGAATTCTGCTAGGAATTCTGATAGGTAGAGTCAATTACAAATTTGTCAAAAATACAGTCAAGCTAAAAAGAAAACCAGTTTGAAATAAATGAAATGGATAAGAACTTAACATTTAAAATTAGATAACTTTTCTTTTTTACTATTATTTTATTTGATTTTTTCCCTCCCTTCCCCTTCTTCTCCCCTACATCCCCCCTCTCTCCCCAAGATGGCATACAATTTTATATAGGTTCTACACATACATTCCTATTAAATACATTTTCACCATAGTCATGTTGCATAGAAGAATTAAAATGAATGGAAGAAAGCATAAAACAAATCAAAATGTAATACAAAAGAAAATGATCTGTTACATTCTATGAATGAATTCCATAGTTCTTTCTCTGGATGTGGAAGGCATTTTGCTTTAAAAGACTATTGGGAATGTTTTAAGTCCTGGCATTGCAATGAAGTTCTAAGTCTATCAGAAAAAATTCTAGTACACTGTGGTGGTGCTGGGTACGAAGTTAAATTGGTTAACTTTTCCAGCAACACTTATGACCTTGGATAAAAGGATCAGTGAGTTTGTCATGACTTTAGAGCTGAGTCCTAAAGACTTATCCAAAGGGTAAAAGGACTTGATTGGAGTCATACAACTATTAAGTTTTAGATTGTCAGGATTTGAATGGTAGTCTTCTAGACTCCAAGGCCAGCACTCAATTCACTTTACCTATAAAGGTCAGTGAATATGAGCACAGTATGTTAAAAAGAAAATAAGCATATTTGTAACATTTTCTTGGGGAAAACAAGGGAAGTCCAGATTCATATAACTGCAGACCTGAGAGTTAGAAGAGACAAATCAGAGTGTTGTCCAACACATACACTAAAGGAATTGTCATGGTAACATGTCCAACAAGTGATCCTTCAAAGCCAAGACCTCCAAGGAGTTAGAACCCACCACTTCCCGATTTTGGGACAACTCAGCTGGTTAGAAATTTTTTTTCCAACATTAAATCTAAATTGGTTTCTTTTGCTCATTGCTCTGGTTCTGACCTCTGGGGACAAAGAGAACAAGTCCAATCTCCTCTGCACATGCCAACATTATAAATATTTACATAGAGCTACCATGTCTCTCTGAGTCTTCTTTTCTTCAGTTGAACCATGCCAGTTTCCATCAGCTGATTCTACTATGTCCTGGGCTCAAGGCTCTTCTCCATCCTGGTGGCCCTCCTCTAGACATGCTCCAGTTTGTCAATGTCCTTCTTAAGTCATGATGACCAGAGAATGAATACAAGACTCCAGATGAGATCTGATGAGGGCAGAGGGTAGTAAAACCATCCCCTCTCTATTCTTGGAGGCTGAATGACTCTTTATGCAGCCCAGCATCACACTAGCTACTGCTCACTCATATTAAACATGAAGAAGACCACTAAACCTATTGATCCTTTTCAGAAAAATGGGTGTCTGTCTATGTCTTCCCTATATTATACTTGACTTTTCTATTTTTAACCAATTGAAGACTTTACATTTATTCCTACTGAATTTTGTCTTGTGAGATTCATTCCAATTCATTCCAAAAGTTATCTAATTTTAAATGTTAAGTTCTTATCCATTTCATTTATTTCAAACATCATCCCCAACTTACTGTTTTTCTTTTTAGCTTGGTTGTATTTTGGACAAATTTGTAATTGAATCTACCTATCAGAATTCCTAGCAGAATTCCTGGCACACGGACAGTGGTTTTCATCAACATTTGTTTATTGGATGCAAATATGTTTGCCCTCCACAATCTGCATAAATGCATTATTCCACTTTTCCTAAATTTTTCTTTTTAAATGTTTTGAGCTAGCTGGATTTTTTAAAAGTTCTTTTTATTAGTAGCATATAATACAGATGTTTATGAGTTTATCTTGTATACTGAATTTATTCATTGTTTCCATTTTGTTATTACTAGTATTAAAAGGATATATTTTGTTGTGCTGAAAAAAGATCTCTCTATTCCTCTAGTTTTCCATGTTTTTGTCATGAATTGGTGGGATAGCTTGTCAAAGGTCTTTTCTGCATTAATGTTGAAATTATGTTGAAATGGATATGCTCCAATGATATGTTGAAATCCTCTTGGATCCTGACTCTCTTCTGCGGGGAGTAACCATTGCTCCCAGCTTTGTACTATCTTCAAATCCAAAGATCATCCCGTCTAGACCTTGATGAAAGTCATTAATAAAACTGTTAAATATAAATGATCAATAGATCCTGGATTATTACCTTGGAGACTTTCTGCTATGCTGGGAAACGTTCAATATCAATAATAGATATGAAAATTAAGACAACTCTAAGGTACAACTCTATACTCATCATATTGGCAAAAATTCTATATATGGCAAAAAAATACTAGAAAGATGGTATCAAAACAAGCACACGTACATTGCTAGTGGAATTACAGTCATTGAACAAAAATCTGGCAATAAACAACAGAGTTCACAAAAATAATTATCTTTACCTTTTATTCCAATAATTCCATTATTGGGAATATAGAATTAAAAACATGTCTCTCTCTCTCTCTCTCTCTCTCTCTCTCTCTCTCTCTCTCTCTCTCTCCATATATATATATATATGTATATATACACATAAGTGTATATATACATATATATGATATAATTAAAAGCATAAAAGGAAAATATCTGTGTGTTCAAAGACAGATATAGATGCATTGTTTGTAATTACAAATGGCGGGAAATAATCTACATGTCCAATGGTTGATGAGTCACTAAATGACCATGTCAATATCATGAACAATGCAATCAGAATGATAAATGTAACAAATCTGAAGGAACTTGGAAAGACTCATAAAGTAATTAGAAGCAAAGAAAGTAGAATCAAGAATAATATGGAAACCAACAACAACATAGAAGGAAAAACACTTGCATAAAATCAGATACGAATGGAAAATGCAAAAGGGGTCAAAGATAGACTAACTAAGAGGCAGTGACAATTTTGTATATAGAAGCTGATTTTTAATTAAAAATAGAAAAAGAAGACCAAATGTCAAAAAGGTTTTGTTATTCCTTAAGATTAAAGGCATGCTAAACTTTCTTTGCATGACTAGGAAGTATTTATCTTGGCTATGATATGCATATTGGGTTCCCCAATTCTTTTGACACATTTACCATTTGCTAAATTAGAAAATTAGTTTCTTACATTGCTTATATAGTAAGAGTTCAATGAAAAAGATAATAGTAAAACTATCATGCTGATTTTCTTATTTGTATTGACCTTTGTACTTATTGTTTCCTTCTTCTATGGCCGGGATGAAGAGACTGGGTGCCATTTTCCATCTTTCCTCTTCTTCATTCTGCAAAGAAGAGTGCATTCCTTAATGGTGGGGAGTGTTGGTCTGTTGCAATGAAGAGGAAAATATTGTAGGACTCCAATGGTTCTGTGGTCTCACTGATATCTCATACAAATCAACACCCATCCCTTTGCCTCTTGTCCATAAACCCTCCCTGGAGTAGGAGTTCTCACCTCATGTCTATGAACTTTTTTTTTTATATGTACTAACTGTATTTCATCAATAATTGATTTTCTTTGTTATCATGTGGATTTTACTTTATTTAATACCATGATTCTGAGAAGGGTTACATGGGTTGTACTAGACTGATCTCAAAGGGGTACGACACAAAGTTAAGAACCTCTACCCTAGAGGATATTTCCAGAGGTTTTGAGTCCTTCCTCTGGGGCTTTCCCTATTTCATGATGCCACAGTATCCAGGTAGGTCAAATTTAATCTCCATAACTGGTCTTGGGAACTGGAAATAGCAACAGTTCAGCTGGAGATTAAGCCAAATGTATTGGGACAATCTGTAATATCACAGAACAGATAGGAGCAATAACTTTTGGGAGAAGGTGCTCTTGGTCATAAGAATGTGATCTAATAAAGTCCTTGGTCATGGTGGGTGGAGGTGAGGGCAACAGCTTCACATCTCTACCATTTGGTTTGGAAGTATCAACTTTGAGAAAATTGTTCATGGATGATTTCAGAAATCTTTAATCAGATCAACTGAGATGATAGCAAATGCTGATTTTGCATGTAGGATGCAGTGCCTGGAATTAGATCAGGGCTAAGGATTTGCAAGAAGGAATTTGAGAACTAGCATCTGGATGGAGAATGTCTCATCTAGGAGAGGGAAGACAAAACTAAATTTGAGTTTTTACTCAATGAGGTCCCCTTCTTTCTGTGTGTCGTCTTGGTCTCATTCTGTATAATTCTGAAGAAGAATATTTCAACAAAGGTTCCCTTTATTTCATGAAAATGCCTGTGTCCTCCCTCTCACACATCCTAGCTGTGTGATCCTCAGGAAGCCATTTAACCTTGGGTTGCCTCAATTTCCTCACCTGTAAAATGGGGATAATACTAGCACCTACCTCCTTGGGTTACTGGGAGTCTCAAATGAGATAATAATTACAAAGCACTTAACACAAAACCTGCCACATAAGAAACACTATATAAATGTGTTGTTATTATATTATTATTCAAAGATCAAGACAAAACAATCTCTCTCCTCAAGGAACTTAGGTTCTAAGGGAGGGGGCACAACATATCTACAAATGTTCAGGAATAAATGATCATGGAGACAACGTAGAGAGGGGAAGATGCAGCCAAGGATTGGCTTGTGCTGTCATCGCAAAATAGATAAAATGTTAGGAAAAAATGAAAATACTGGAAATTCCATCCTGAAACTCCTCTGCCATAAAGTTTTAGGACTTTAATGAGTGAAATTCTTATTTAAAATGTGCAATGGTTAACCCTGGAATTAGAGTTAGAAGCAAGAACTTATTTTCACTTTGTTATCTCAGTATTTCTCTAGCACAAGTATCCATTGGCTGGTCCCAGAAAAGGCACCGTTTAGCCATACAATTTGTATGCCTTCCACAGAAATGTTTAGATGTGTCCACCTTGGACACTTACTAGCTATGGACGAGTCAGTTAACTGTCGCCTGCCTCAGTTTCCCCATTTATAAAGTGGAGATAATAATAGTGCTTACCTTCCATGGTTGTTATGAAAATAAAGTGAGCCCACTGTAAAGCACCTTAGAAATACCAGTTATTGTTATTCTGTTTATGAGATGGTAAGTTCCATGAGGGCAGGCACCACTTTCTAGCTAAGCTTATATTTCCCCTGGGACTTAGCATAGCACCCTTCACCCGGCAGGCTACTCATAAACTTGTTAAATTGAACTGGTAACATGGGTGAGCATAGCTGCACCAGCCTGGGACTCCGATTTTGTGATCACTGAATACCTTATGATGCTCCATGTGATATGGGGGCCGTGTTTATGTTCTGAGTTCCTGCAGCTGATCTCAATGACCTTCCAGATAACATATATACTTTGAGGATTCATGTGCGGTGAATTGCTTAATAAAAACATGCATTAAATCTACCATCATCAACCCTACCTGCATTTAAATGCATTTGAAAATAATGACATTGCTGTTCTGCTTAGCATTTTATTCTAGGTTATTTGCCCCATTGGAACTCAGGTCAAATGGTTTGACATATCCAGAGGAAAAAAATCGCCCTTAACCCAATTTCCTCCATGGCTTATGCAGGGACAGAAATGAAAGGCAGTTCTCATGGCACTTTTATTTCTTTAAAAATAAATGTAGCTGTTGAGGGATGATCATTGGGAAACTTTTAGATTAGTAGGTAGGTACGTGTCAAGCTGCAGCTGCTGGAGATTCCCCGGGCTTGGCTCCTACCTGCTCCTATTTCAATCCCAATGTCAACACCATCACTCAGCAACTTTCAGAGAAGGGGATATTCCCGCCCGGCAGGATTTTCAGTCTTTAGGAAAAAGCCAAACCAGAGAAAGGAAAAAAATAAAAGCTAGAGGCTTGTTATTCCCCACGGAAAGTGAAAGCGGAAAGAGAGCCTTTCTTTCCCATAGATCAGGACGTGAACTTCCTCAAATTTACAGGTACACTTAAAATTCCTGCTTTTGGCAGAAAATTAAACTTGAATTGAATTTGAACACATCTGCTGTATCTCACTCCCGACCCATTTAATTCATTAATCAGATCGTAGTTGGAGCCTGGGACTTCAGGGACCAGTGGGTCCAATTCTCTCATTTGACAGGTGAGGCAATGGAAGGACAGAATGTGTAAGTGATCTGGTTAGTGAAAAATCCCACATGCTACAGGAAGCTTTTCCAATTTCCCTTAATGTTAATGCTTTCCCCCTGAAATTATTTCTCATTTGCCTATCCATATCTTGTTCATTCACAGTTGTTTGTATGTTACTCCCACCCCATTAGGTTGTGAGCCCTTTGAGAGTGGTGACTGCAGTTTGACTTTATATCCCTATGATTTAGCACAGTGACTGACACATAGTAGGCACTTAACCTTTTGACTTGACAAAACTAGGAATTGTCTGAGGCAGGAACAGAACCCTAGCGTTCCTGCCTCTGGGTCCAGTGTTCTAGGAGAAGGGAAAAGGAACACATATTAAGCACCTACTGTGTGCTGGGCACTATTCCAAGCATTTGGAATATTTTCTCCGTTGATCCTCATATCAGCCCTAGAGGCAGGTGTTACTGTCGTCACCTGTTATTATTCAGTTGAGGAAACTGAGGCAGGCAGAATTTAAGTGACTTGCCCAGGGTCACACGGCTATTCCACCACAAATTGTTACTCTCCAATTTTGTCTTTGGATTTACTTTCTGGTCTCCAGAATACCACTCTGGCCTCCAAACATGAGACAAACTGTACCCACCTATGAGGTCAGCAGGGTTAACTGACGTGCCTGCTTTAAATGCCACTGTGTGATAGAGTGGCTCACCTATGAAGGTCATTTACTGTCCCATCATCTCTTTCTTCACCTGAGTCCATAAAATTAAACTCTCTGGTAACAATTATTGTATTTTATCATGAATAGTAATAATGATTATAGCATACAATAAGAGTTATGATTATTCTTGTTTCTATGGTACTTTCAGGTTTGCAAAGAATTTTACATATTTTATCTCATTTCCCATTTAAGAGATGGGGAAGTTGATGGAAGGTCAAGAACGTTGGCCAGGGTCACATTTCCTGCCCAGCCTTCAGGATTTGAACTCAGATCTTGTTGATTTCAAGCCCACTGTTCTATACCTTTACAACACACAAGGAAACATTTCAGGGTGGTGGTGGGTTCAAAACATGACTCTGCCATTTACTATGAATGTGAGTGGAGGAGGTTGCTGAGTCTCTCTCCACTTGGTTTCCACATCTTTGAAAGGAAGGCAATGGCTTGGATGTCCTCTGATATTTCTTTCAGCTTTACATCTCTTGTTCTATGATTCTGCCACTTCCCTTATCCGTGATTTAGTTTCCTCATCTGTAAAACGAGGGGACTTGACTAAGCTGTCATCTGAGGTCCATTCCGGTTCCTGCTTTAGGATCTTATGTGTGACTTTGGACAAGTGTTTATCTGACTCAGTCCCCTCAACTGAAATGAGGAGGCTGGAGTAATTGGCCTCTAGGGTCCCTTCAGTGGTGCCAGAAACTTCGATCTCCCACCTCTATCCTCTGTTTAACAGCTGTGCATCTATGTGGAATGGTTTTTGTCCTCTTCATCCATGCCTCATAGAATTTCTGGCTCTAACGCTGCCTTCTGTGGGAGGCCTTTCTCCAGCCCCTCCTGCTGCTCTAAGGCTACCTTCCATCTTCTCTGTATCTTGTACCTACTTTTTTATAATTGTGTTCTCTCAATAGAATGGAACCACCTTGATGGCAGGGGATGTTTTTGCCTTTATTAGCACAGGTATCCCCCACAGTCTAAATGCTTAATACATACTTGTTGACTGAATGAATGATTCCAAAGGAAGTCAAAAAGAGCCAGCAGGATTTTGTCAAAGACAGATTGAGCCAAATTCATTTCATTTCCTTTTGTAATGGGGTTACTAGACTCCAGTGGATCTTCTCAGAATCCCTTTGCTCAGAAATGTAGTTTAGATTTCAAAAGGAAACTCACAACACCTGAATCCAGTTCTGTTGGTCTAGACATGAGTCAAAGAGTTGAAAAAGTCTCTTGAGAGGACAGCATTTGGTAAGTCAGGACCTGGTTAGTTACTCACAAGAGTAGTTAATCATTTCAACTTGGAAGAAGGTCTCAGGAAGCTGCTCTTGGTTCTATCACATCTGACATTTTGATTATGAGAAGTCAAGTCATAATATATGGTCTGCCTGTCAAATTTGAAGGTAATAAAAAGTGAGAGGAATAATTGACATGCTGGATAATGGAATCAGAAGCCCCTAAGATCTTACAAGCTAGAACATCAGGTTGTACCTAGGAGGATTTCATGAAATGTAACCAGTATAAATGTAAAGTTTTAAACTTGGGCTCAAAAAATCAATTTCATGAGTCTAAAAAAAAGCTGGGCCAGAGAGTTATTTGTTTGAAAAATGACCCAGGGGTTCAGCAGCCTAGAAGGTGCCCAGGAGTCAGTGATGGAGCATAGTAGCTGAGACAGGTACAGTGTGGAGGGTTATGGATGTCCAGCTGTCCTCTGCCTTCAGCAGCACCATTTGCAGTACTGTTCAAAAGGAACACTGATGAATTGGGGAGCATTAAGAGGTGGGCATCCAAGGTAACAACAATAAGAATACCTAACACTTATATAGCACATGTCAAAGGTTGACAGTACTTTACAAAATATTATCTCATTTCATCCTTAGCCATCCCACAACATAGGTGAGGAAGAATCCCAAGATGGAGACAACACCTGTCCCATGAAACATGAGGTCTGTCAAAGGTCTTAGGGATGCTTAGCCTAGAAGGGAGAAAACTCAGGGAAGTCATAAATGCTTCCTTCAAGGACATGAATGGATGCAGTGTGGAAAAGGCATTCTATTTATTCTACTTAGCTCCAAGGGCAGGGCTGAGGTGGAAGGGGCACTTCTCAATTCAATGGAAAGGGAAAGGATTGCCATTGGCTGGAGTTAGGCAAGCAGATTTTGGATGCCCCAGGTTGAGTCTGGAACAGAGAGGATCCTTGTTTAGGTGTGGGCTGCTCTGCATGGCCTCTGAGGCTCCTTCCAAGTCTGCCTTTCCAACATTTTCTGAAATTCACTTTATTTCTCAGAACTTGGGCAGAATGAACCGCAGACTGAATCCATTGCTGCACACACCGAGGGCTTTCCAGGACTTCAGCACCCAGGGATGTGGGATGGATCAAGATTCAAGTTAGGCTCTGCTTGGCCAAGATGAAATCCTTCTGCTTCTTTATCCGTATCAATTATCCAAGGCAGGAAATGGCAAGAAAAATGTGGATAATGAGAAATGAGAACATTTAGCATTTTGTTATCGCTGACAGCAATACAATGATGAATTTGGGGAAGTCATTCCAAGCTCTGAGATTTATGGGGTAGTTTCCAGCAGGCATTTCCAAGGGCTTTTAAGATTCTTAACTAATACAGTTGTTCACAATTGACTTCAACATGCTTGAAAAAAATACCTAGCATAAAATCAGAAGGTTTTAGTGCTAGAAGGGAAGGTAGCGATCCTTCAGTCTCCTAAGTTCAGCATTTCAGGGCCACTACAATCTGACCTGATTGGCTACTTTTCACCAACTCCATCTCAGATCACTTAGGCAGCTAGTGATGCCCAGAATGTGGCCAGCCCACCTCTCCTGCCCCTCTCCCCAGAGCATTCATAAAACTTACCTCAATTCTTAACACTGAATTCAACTGAACCATCAACAAGCATTGATTGAGCACCTTCTGCATGCCAGGTACTGGGCTACCACTGGGGACACAATGGTGAAAACTGAAACCATCCCTGACTTCAAGGTGCTTTTACTCGTTAAGTTATTCCCCAAGCCTGGAATTCATGTTCTCCTTATCCCCATCCTGCTAATGTTCATTTCCCTTCAAGGCTTAACTCAGGCAGAGAGGCTGACTCTACCAGCCTCAAAGCCTAACGCCTCTGGGGAGCCTTTCCTGATCCCCAAATTATCAAGGTTCTCTCTTTACTCTATTTTTCTCATATCAGGTATATTTGGGTCCTTCCAGCACATCTTTCCTTCCTTCCTTCCTTCCTTCCTTCCTTCCTTCCTTCCTTCCTTCCTTCCTTCCTTCCTTCCTTCCTTCCTTCCTTCCTTCCTTCCTTCTTTCCTTCCTTCCTCCCTCCCTCCCTTCCTAAAATGGTGGCACACAGAACAGAACAAGATACTCCAGGGAAGACTGAGACAGGACTGTCACCGCCTTATTCCTGGACTTAATGCCTCTCTCAACACAGCCTCAGACTGCATTAGCTTTCTTGGCTAGCCATTAAACATTACTGACTCCTACTGGCCTTAGTGTCTGTTTGAATCCTGGCCTTTTTCAAATAAGCTGCTGCCCAGCCACATGCCCTCAGTTTTATCCCTGTAGGTGATAGTGGAATGAGCTGTGGCTCTGGCATAGAGAACCTGGGGTCCAAGACTGGACATGTTTGATGCTTTCTTCCTGGATGGCCATTGGGCCTTAACTTCCTGAAGCCTCAATTTTCTCATTTGTAAAGCAGAATGGTTGAACTAAGTTATGTCTGGGGTCTTCTCCAGCTCTAGATTTATGATCTTTTTATCATGAGTTTTAAAAACACAGTTCTAAGATTTTACATTAATTTGTGTTGATTGCCTTCTAGTTCAATCCAGCCCAAATTTCTAAGAGCCAGGGAAGAGCTTTGACCTTGACTCGGCTGTCCTGAATGCTCTTCCTTGGCTTGGCCCTGAAAGCCTGCCATAATTTCGCTCCCTCTGCCTGCCTCTCCTGCTTCATTTCTCTCTACTCTCCCTCCTAGACTACAGTGCAACCAAATTGGGCCCCCAGAAGAAACCAGATTTTATCCCTCCCCTCAGTTGCCTTAGATGCCCCAGCCCCAAGGGAATCTCCCTTGCATGTAATCCCGTATTATCTCAAGCTCTACTCCTTTACTTTACCCCAGTCACCCTGTCCCATAGCTCCTATGTCTTGTCCTTTCTGAGATTCAAAGCTCTAATAAGACAGAATCCAACATTTTCATTGTTCTCTTGTGCCTGTTATGGTCCATTGCACAGAGTAGGCACTTAGTAAGCATTTGTTGATTTGAACTGTAAAAGTCTGTAAAGCCTGTAGAAGTCTACATATGCAGCTAAGGGTGGGATGAAATCAGGGTGCTGCTGGGGAGCCCACTTTCGCTAAAATAAAGTCCATGAGGGAAAGTAGAGGGAAATAAAGCAGGAGAGGCAGGATTTGGAGAAGAGCCGCTATTGAGATGGTATGTTTTGGTTTACAGAGATAGACAAGTAAGGGAGGGAATCTAAGTATTTTCCCCTCCCCCATTTTGCAAATGGAGAAACTGAGTCATGGAGATGATACATGACTTTACCATGGTCATGTTATGGGAATTTTTTATTTCCTTTTATTACTTGGGAGTCAGGCCCATTCTTCTTCAAATTTTGGTGAACTAAAAGTGCATTTTCACATTAACCTCACCTGACCAAAACTTGTCCCATGGTCTGTGAGATCTTACTCAAAGCGTTAGCCATTTGTTAGATAAGAAGCTGGAGGGAGAATCTCCAATCTCCCTGACTCCTTGCTCACAAGGAAATTCTCTTCAATCAGTCTATTTGTAAATCCTCCAGGTGTAGTTCATTCCGAAACCTCTCCTCGACTTTGTTCAGCTCTGCCTCATTTCAATCCAATTCAAGTGTGAGTCAAAACATCTCCCTCATGATATCATCAGTCCTCTTTGAAAGAAGCATGTACAGCAATCTGTAACCTGACTTCCTTTACCTAGAGTTTGTTGGGTGGATTAGGTTTGTTTCCTGAAGGGATGTATGAGATTATGACTGTTTAACTGAGTGTTTTCCATTTTTATGACATTGAAAGAAGCATGGGATTACGGGTCTGGTTTCTCTTTAGTTTTGGTGGCCTAAGAGAAATCTACAAGATTGCAATATGTAAATGAATGACTTCTCTGTCCTTCTAAAGTCATATTAACTATACGATGATTTGTAAATATCCTAATTGGGTTTCAATTTTCTTTTGAGGCCTGAACCTCTGCTTGAGCATAATAAATGCCAGGCTTGAAGTCAGAAGACTCATCTTCCTGAGTTCAAATCCAGTCTCAGACTCTTACTGTGTGACCCTAGGCAAATGAGTTAGTCTTATTTGCTTCAGTTCCTTATCCATAGAATGAGTTGAAGAAGGAAATGGCAAACCACTCCAGCATCTCTGCCAAGAAAACCCCAAATGGGATCAAGCAAGTTGGACACGACTGAGAAGACTGACCAGCTACAAAAGGTTTTTACCTTTTTAACTTCTGTGTTGTGTTAAATATGTTTCTGGCAGCAATTAGCCATCACATAAGTCAGAGAGGAGACACTTCTCCCATGACAATCACACAGCCAGGAAGTGTGGGAAAAGCAAGGTTTGAAAAAAGGGTTGGAACCAATGTCTAAGTCATTGCCATTAACACTCTGGCAAACAAAGTCCAAAACTCATTTCTTTTAATCTTCTGGTCTCTCCTTGGAAGATGGTGTATTTTCTTCCCAAACCTTGCTGCTGAAGAAGCACAGATTCTGAGACTCAAAATCTCCATACTTTCCAGACTCTCGGGATCAGAACTTTCTGCCTCACTTATAAGGAAACCCCAGGAGTGCCTGGTTTAACTCTTTCCTTTTTTTCTCCTCCCTTCAAGGTTATCAGATTGGAAATCTGTGTCCTTCAACTAAAGACCAACATTAAAAACAAACAAAAATCACCAGCAGATCCAAAGCAAACTGTTTTTTTCCACCCTAGGAAAATGACATTCCAACAACCATCTACACTAGTGGATTCACTGACCAAGAAAATACGAGCGACTTATAACGTGGGAGTGGATAGCTCTGGGTGGTGACTCCCACAGGCAAAGATGTATATTTTTCTATTTCTTTTACCTTTTTGGTTTCTTTTTTTTCTGCCTTTTCTTTCTTTTTCTTTTTTTCTTTCTTTTCCTTATCCTCCTTTGTCTCCTTCTTTTTACCCTTCTTTACATTTTCCTCTTCTTCCTTGGCTATAATGTCCTGGATCACCTGTTTAAAAAGAGCAAACTCACATTGTTAGGACCCAAGGCAATGGGCAGGAGACGTGAAACAAATCTTTTTTTCTAGTCCACAAGTTCTTAGACTCTACTTAGAATTAAACATCAAGGCTCAACTTCAGGACCACTTCTTTCAAAGGGCCTTATATTGCCCCTGGTGTTAATGGTACCTCTTCCTTTCTTTGTTTGTTTACAGACTCTCTTTACTTGTTGGTGATCAGAGCTGGACCTCCCCAATAGACTATGAGCTCCTTGAGGGCAGACAGTTCTCACTTTTGTTTCCCCAACATCTAGCACCTGCTGGGCACTTAAAAAATGATCACTGTTTGAACAGTGATTGTTTATTATTTCCCCTGTAGTTGCACTTTTAACTCTTATCATGATTGCAAAATAGAAAACAATTTTGATATTCTAGAATTCACAACTCTCTCTCTCTCTCTCTTTTCTCCCCCACTCAAGTACTTCGAGGGGCAACAGAATTTGAGTTTAGTTCTTAAACCTGGAGCTCTGATACAAGTATACACTGGGAGGGTCTTATACTCTCATCTTCTCCACACCCTTATGGAGGTCCCATGATCTCATACCTGGGCTATAAAATTTTTAGGGGGGACCTGTTTCTCAGGCACACCCTGGAACACCAGCATTTCTCAACTGCAAGGACTGCCACCTCTACTGTAATTTAGCCACAGACCATCATAGGCACATCTTACATCTCCCTGCCTCACATTATCCCCAGAATCCTGAACTCTGACACTCCAAACCTCAGCCTAAATCTCCTATCCTTTTACTACTATTCTATTTATTTCCACCCTAAGAAAATGAATGACTGACA
Organism: Notamacropus eugenii; assembly: GCF_028372415.1. Taxonomy (NCBI): domain Eukaryota; kingdom Metazoa; phylum Chordata; class Mammalia; order Diprotodontia; family Macropodidae; genus Notamacropus; species Notamacropus eugenii. The sequence goes on along the minus strand of NC_092873.1, from coordinate 62,978,301 downwards.
TTTCAACAAGTGTCTGCAGTGGTGGGTTCACTGACCAAGAAAACAGAAGCCACTTATAACAAGGGAGTGGGCAGCTCTAGGTAGCACCTGTCATATCTCACATGACTCTTCACCTTATCGAGGCCCCAAGACCCCAATACTTCACCTTCTCAATTCCAATTCTTCTCTATTCTATCCTCACTTGCTTCTATACCTTGCCTTGAACTAGGCCTCTGTCATTTTGCCTTGATGACATCCTTCTTGGTAAGCTCCAGAAAAAAGTCCAACATTTTCAGCTTGTTTTGTTTGCTAGCTATAGATGGTGTAAGAGGTGAGCTCTCACTGAAACTGAGTAACCCCTCTCCTTTCCTCCTTTCCCTGGTATGTTACTCACAGGGACTGTTCCAAACCCTTTCATGTCTCCTCAATTCTGAATCCCCATGCCCTGCCCATTCAATTATGTAAAATTCTTGACAAAACTAACATCTTTCTCTTACCCTGGATCCCACAGCCTGCTTAATCAGGACCTTATTTCATTCATCATACCCTCTCAAATACCTTCACTGGATCCTGAGCCCACACACATTCTCAGGTATCCCTAAACCTAAAAAAATAATTTTCCCCTACTACCTTCTCGGTCTTCCCTCTACGACTCCCACCACTCCAGTATTCTTCAACTTCACTGTTATAAGAATGGTAGGGTTTTATACCTAGAGCTGGAAACAGCCTCAGAACTCATCTAATCCAATCTCTTCTTCTTATAGATGAGGAAAATGTTAAGCCTAGTGATTAGCACAGCGCCTGGTACACAGAAGGTGCTTAACAAGTTTTTATTGAACTGAAGTTTAATGACTTGTCCAAGGTCAAGTTTATTAAATAGAATGTGTGGGATTTGCCCCCAGGTAGTTTCCTTCCAAACTCCCTTCTCCTTCGGGTGAATGATTGAAGGGATCTGAAAACAAAGGATATCAACTATTTGGGACTTCAAAGGTTCTAAATAGAAAATGGCAAGGTGGTGGGGGATGGGGGTATGGAAGCGATGACTCAATCCAAAAACCACACTAAGAAATAGATATGGTATCAAAGCAAGACTAGAAAAGCACATGGCCAGAGGCAGTGGAGCGGCATGTGGTGGACTGAAGAGTCTGCAAGGTGTTACCGCTGAATAACTTCCTGGGAGAAATGATACAAAGGATACCATTGTAGAGACATAAGACTGGGGAAAAAAGGATGGGCCAGTCATAGAGAGAGTATAGGATACCTGATGGACAACTGGTGTGATCCACTGGCCTCCACCCGATGTTGGAGTTCCAGACATAGCACACCCTCAGCATGTTGGCTGAACCTCCTAGGGAGGACTTACCAGAAGATATGGACTACAATTTCATTCTCCTGAATCAAGTGATTCTTTCTAAACACAGGACGATCTTATATTTTGTGTATCTTTCACTCAGTTGTGTGATAGTACAAGAGGGGTCTATTATGGGCCAGGGCAATGAAAAGAGTGCTTTTACTTCTTTTAAGTCACTTAACCTCTGTGGGTCTCATTTTCCTTATCTGTAAAAGGAGAGAGTTGGTTTCACTGGCTCCCGAAGCCCCTTCCTGCTCAATTATCTATAATCTTCAGAATATTATTGGAAAATCAGACTATTCTCTTCTAATTCTCTCAAGTATGACCTTGACTGACATGCCTGCTGCTGGGAAGAAGCAATATCCTCTAATACTTGACTTTTCCTTATTATTCATTTTATATTTCTGCCTCGATCCACTGTTGTGTTATTTGTGTTATAGTGACTCTCTAGTCTGTTGTTTGGGTTGCCACTGGACACCTCGATCTGAGTTTAATGCAAGACCTTCTCAGTTTGCTCTGGGATGGGGCCTTGAGCCAAATGGGGTTAACTATGATGATCAAAAAGACCCTACATTTGACTCAAGCAATGCAAGATTCCAGATTTGAGTGGAATACATGCTATAAGGAGAACTGGTTAGTTAAGTTGAAATAATGGGGCTTTGGGTAGGTGGGCAAAGTGACCACAGCATCCTAGAGTTTAGATGAGTTGAAGATAAAATTCTGCAAATCATACTACATGTCTCTTAGACTTTAGAAACATGGATAGTAAATTATTTAGGGAAAAAAACGATAGGCCAGTCATTAGCAGGTAATTACTAGCTGACCACAGGGGCTAAGGCAGAATGAAGGTCAAAGGGGTCTGAGGTCATTAATGAGATAGCTCAAATGAGATAATCAGAGGGTATAAACAAACTCCAAAGGAGAGAGTCAGTAATAGTCTTAGATCATTAATGAAAAGGCATAAAGCAGAGATTCTGGTTCAGGGTCAACAGATTTGGTCAAGGTTAAAATGAAAGCCTGTCATGTAATCACTGAGAGAATAATCTTTTGCTTAAGATACCCGTATCATGACTCATTAATTTACTTCAGAATAAATAAAAAAGTAGGTAATAATCAGATTCTCATTTTGTTAAGAAAATTTTATATGATTTTGCGATGTGAGGAATGCATCTCCCAGTAAGAAGTGGGGGGAGGAGGTTTTAAACAATCTAGTTGAAATTTCCTAAGACCATTGTTTTAATGTGACTGGAAAACATCAGTGGGTTAGTTGACAAGGCCCTGGGGTCCTGGAAGGGAACAGCTAAAAGACTGAGACTCTATTTATTTCTTTTCTATGGCATGCTGACCTCTTCATCTGAGCTGCAGAGGACCTACACCCAGCCTCAGGTAAGGCATGCAGTCTCATTATATTTAGATTTCATTTGGACCTACTCCTAGCTTGGTCTTGTCCTGTTGAGAAGATGGGGGAAAAATCTGAGTGTTTTGAGCCATGTTTCCTTCTTTATCTCCATACAGGTTGGGGCTGCTGCTCAGGACTTAGGAACTGGCAAAATGAAATCTACTATTGTCCCTTCAAAATGCATTGTGGGCCACTTCCTACATCATTGCTGTCTATGTTTGAAAGACCTGAATTTTCCCCATAAATGCCACATAGTTTCCAAACAGCCAATTGGATCTGCTTAGTGATTTCCATGTTTTATGTGGAGAGAACAGAGTTAAATTAAATTATGGGGAAAATAGATTTTAAATGATAAATTATCAAAAATGTACACTTTCTCATAAAGCAAGATATGGGTTTGCCAAAGAAAATACTTTGATGGTGTAAAAAATCTGCTATGAGAAAGAAGGGGGAAAGATGGTTATATATTACAGTCCCTGAAATCTCATTAGTGAATTTCCCCAAGCATTTCAGTATTTTATATTTAATTAAATATGGTAATTTAAATCCCAGGCACCATTCCGTCATATCTTGTGGTGATAATCAGTGGAGCAGGTCATTTTCCGGGAGAGATGAACAGATTGACTGGAGTTTCCAATCACTTTTAGGGTCCCAACTGGGCCATTTCATTCCAGACGGTGACAGAGCTACTGAAATCAGCTTAGCCCCGGATACCGTAACAGACCCAGGCAAGGATGCTAGAACATCAGATCAGCCAGCAATCTGACCTCTGTCCCCGGCTGTGAGCTTGGGTGTGGGAGAAACAGTCAAAAATGCCTGTTGTTGGAAATCACTTCTATTGGGCATTGACCTAATTATCTAAAATAACACCGGAAATGCTTGGAGGACACTCTAGAGGGCTGCTGGCTTTTGCTGAAAAACAAATACACCTGAACAACTTGGCTAAAATTACAGAGATTTGTTGAAAGCTAATGAAGGTGAAGAGCCCTGTGCTACTAGTCTGCCTTATTTGGAAAGGATTGGAAAGAATTTTCCAAACTTGTGACTGTTTCTATGACATCTAAATCTGAACCTAAAAAAATAATAAATAAAATCATATGAAACAGACAAAGAGAAGAAGTCTGGTGATGATTTCCAAACAAACTTATCTTACCTTTAGAGCAGTGGTTAAAGAATTTTTTTTTTCGATTCACACGCAAATTTTATTGAAAGGGAAAGTCACTCACCTAACACTACAGTGTCTACAAAGCCCTTAATAGGAAGCAAAAAGAATCAGCTTGGCCTGGGGGCTTTGCTTTCCATGGAAAAAAATCACAAAAGAAAAATGTTAAAGAAATAACTTTATCAAAAATTACATATATGGGGAATAAAATATTGAGAAGAGAAGTCCATGTATAACTAAATGGACTAAACAAAAATAATAATTTATGCTTATGTATCACTCTCTAGTTTACAAAATTCTCCCTAAAAACAGGCAGATAATATCAGAACAATTATTCTCCACTTCAAAGGTAAGAGGACTGAGGACCAACACGTTAAGTCATTTATTCATCCTCACATAGTTCATAAGTGGTAGAACTGAGACTTGAACCCAGGGCTTCTGACTCAAAGTCTAAGGCACTTTGAAGGAATTAATGCATTTTTTTCTTGAGGCAATCAGGGTTAAGTGACTTGCCCAGGGTCACACAGCTAGGTAAGTGTGAAATTTAAGAGGCTGGATTTGAACTCAGGTAGTCTTAATTCCAGGGTCCATGGTCTAACCACTAAGCCACCTACCTGCCCTGAATTAATGTATTTATTAATAATTTAGTATGTTCAAAACAGTGTTCTAGGAGTTGGGGGTACACACAGAAAAGCTGGCCTCTCCCTATTCTTGAGGTACTCATAAGCCATTTGGATTTAGCTTTAGGGAAGATGGAAAGGATTGAAGTTGCTAATGGCTGGAAGCAGAGAAAATGACAATGTCTGAGGGGAGGGGCTGGATGTAATCCAGTGATTCAATTTGTCTGGAGTGCAGAGGGAGGATAAGACTGATGGAGAAATACATCTTCCTCACTGTCATTTTGATAAATAAAACCATATCCATTTCTGATACTATGCCATGGATCTCTGAGGGATCGAGCCCTGGGCAATCTCCCCTGGGATCTGAAGGGAGCTGGTTATGGTGGTAGAAGTGGTTCGGACAGCATTACTGATACAGTCTTCCTGTCCCTCCAGTACTACAATGCCGTTTTTCTTCAAAATCATGCTATTTCTACTCCTAGACAGGATATATTTTTCTCTACCAAATGGTCAAGGAACACATTTGTAATCAATCAACAATGAGTCATTAAAGGCTGATTATGTGCTAGGAACATACAAAGGCAAAAACAAAGCAGAACCAGCCCTCAAAGAAATGATATTCTAGATCATCTGTGCATACATGCCTTCGAAGGATAGATCCAGTACATATAAAGGAAAATTACTGGGATGAAGAATGGTCATATACTGAAATTCTATCCCAGTTGACATTACTCCTAATGTTGCCCTGCCAAGAGAGGCAGGACCTTCATGAAATGATCATTTAATAAGCATCTCATGACTGGTAAGAGCAAGGCAAGAAGAGCAGGTGAGCAAAGGCAGCCAAGTGGATGAGATGAGCAGAATTTCTCTGTACCTTGATATTATGAGAGATGAGCCTCTGAACCTGGCAGGGATAAAAGGCAAGGAGGTCCAACAATTTCATTAAAATTTAAAATTTTAAGTACATCAGTATTTCTTATTCTTCAAAATTTCATTCACTGGGGTGCTCTGTGCTCAGATGGCTAGGAAGGCATATTAGCATCCTATGCCTTTTCCCCACACCTTCTTGGACCATTTCAGGAAACAATTCATTGACTTAACCTTGTGGAAGAAATGAATAAGGGAGAGATTGTGTGTATCATGAAGAGAGTGCTGGACTTCGAGCAATATGACCTGAGTGTGAATTCTGTCCCTGAAACTTATACCTCTCTGCTCTGGGAAAATCATTTAATTTCTCTTTGCCTCAGTTTCCTCATCTGTTAAATGAGTTTGTTGGAGTGGATGCCCTCCAAATTGCCTTTCAATTCCACATCTATGATCCCATAAGGGAAAAATCCATTATGGATCTGATGCTTTCCAATAAGAAGAACTTGGTTGTTGGATATCAATTGTGTGAACTTTGTGAAGAAATGATCACTCCATCTTAGAACTTGTGATAGAAAAGAAGAAAGCCAGGAGTAGATTGACATGATCCTTAGATCTGGGGAATGTATATTTCAAAGGATTTTGGGAAAAGATAAGTAAAATCCCACAGATGTAATTCTACAGATGAGTCAGTCCAGGAGAGCTGAGAAACTCTCAACAATTAAATTTTTAAAGACCCAAAAAGAAGTAATTCCAGGGAGGAGGGATGAGTTGACTTGTCTGTGTTACTGTGGATGAATAGGGAGTTCATTAATAGTGTTAAGAGAGTCACGTAGAGTGGATGCAAGCCAGGGCAGCTCACAGAGGTAAATAGAGAAACCTAGCAACATTTGATGAGAAGTGTTGGGAGGTCTAAAGCTCCAACTGAGCTGAGGTTGGTGAGGAAAGTCAAAATTACCAGAAGATCAAAGAAGGGAGATAACTGATATTTAGGGCAGATGGAATGATGTAACTGAGGAGAGTGTTCCTTGTCTCATTTGTCTTCTGATTTCTCTGCTAAGTCTTTTCATCTTTGGGTTGTAAAGTACAAAACAAAAAGAGTTAACAAGGAGTTGAGAGTTAAGAGTAATCAATCACTTGACAAGCATTTAGTAAGTCCCTACTCAGTATGAGATAAGGAGAGAGTAAAAGAGCCCTCAGCTGCCCTTGAGAAAAGGAAAGTCTTAATAGAAGTTAAAAAAAACTAACTAGACGGGAGACAGGAGAATCATGGACACAAAGCACTTGGCCTGCAAAAGATGGTGAGATTATAGTGAATATGTGATATGGCGGCCAAGAAAGCACTTAGCATTATTGTGTCTGGAAAACAGTAAGCCTTCTAGAAATACTCATTCTGTTAGTCTTTCCTGGTTAGAAGGTGAGCTTTCTGAAGGCAGGAACTCATGACTCCACTGCCCAACACAGCACTCTGCACATAACAAGCTCTCCAATGTTGAACTGGGTCAAAGATCAATCAACCAGCCTTGATTCAGCCCTTGCTTTGTGCTGGGCACTGGGACAAAAGTGAAGCCAGAAGCCAAGCAGATCCTGGTCTCAAGTAGCTTCTCTTCTAATGGAAGAGATAGTCTATACATGTAGGATACATACAGATGTACACATACATACATACATACATACATACATAGATGAAAGTAACTGTTCTCTGAAGACTTTCTCAGCCTTTGAGAGTTACATTGCTATTCACCAAAGTATCACCAGAATTTTAGCAGTCAAGTTATTAGGAATCTTGATCTGTGATTCTCCTTCCCTCCAACAGTTCTTTGCTTTGCTAACAAGTGTGAGGCACCTGCTCAAACAGCTGCATCCAGGTGTCCGGGGATTCTGAGAAGGGGCTGATTTGGGAAAGGCCTGAAGATGGTTCTGACATTTAGAATAAAATGTTTAAATCCTTTGGTTTAAGTGACTTTGCTTGAAGATCTTCTCTCTTCTTGTCCCACCAAGAGTCACTTTCTAAGACTCAGTCCTTGACTTCACTTTTTTTTAGGTGTTATTTCCTTGAGTGAGCTGATTCTTTCTCCTGGTTCTCATGATCACCTCCATGGTGATGACTCTAACCTCTTTCTCCAGCTTAAGCCTATCATTCAAGCTCCTCAGTCTCATGCTCAGGAAAAGCTTATTAAGCTACTAATATATGCAGAGTATTATCTGGAAAGACCTACTGGATCTCTCCAAATTTCATCACTGAAAGAGAACGTAAGAGACAATGTAGTCTCATTCCCTCTTTGAGATCAATTGGTTCACCTTACAGATGGTGAGGCCCAGGGAAGTGGATGCCAGGTGGGTGTCACACACTCTTGGATGGAATCCAGGTGTCTTGACTCCAAATGCAGGGTCTTTCCACTCTACTGCATACCTCAAGTGGAAGGCCATTTGGATATCAATGGTCACATTGGGTTTGACACTTCCGAAATGGAGCTGATCTTTCCCCAAAGCAGACTTCCTTCCGTAACACTCTTATTTTCATCAATGGTAACACCATTATCCAAATCACCCAGGCTTAAAACCTCTGAGTCATTTTTAATTTTTCCCTCTCTTTCATTTCCTATATTCCATACATTCAATCAATTACCAAGAGATATTGCTTCCCTCCTCAGCTCCAGACTACACCCCTAACTCTGACCAGCTGTCTTGCAAATGTGTTCCATTCACTGGTCACAAGGATAATGGGTGAGAGATTGTAAGTGAGATTAGCATAAATCCATCACCACCACTGTAAAAAATAGCTTAACGTGCATAATTATAGGGCCCAAAAGCCGGTGACTCCAATAATGGTTTCTTGCTGGTAAGGATATTTTCAGAAAGCATGATAATCTGTGGGAAGGACTAAAGGATGCTTTTCTGATTTGGACACACTGACAAGTGCTTTTCCTTCTAAGGTATCTTCAAGTTCAGTGTGAATTGCTCTTACCCCACCCCCCAACCTGACTTCTGGGAGAGGTAATGTAGTATTGTGGAATTGTAGTCAAGAAGACTTAGGTTTAAATCCAACTTCAGACTCTTACTGGCTTTGTAACCTTGGCCAAGTTGCCTGACCCCTCTGAGTCTGTTTTCCCATATGTAACAAGAAGGGGGTTGGTTCTCAAAGACCTCTAAGGTCCCTTCCACCTTGGAATCTATAACCTTATGATCTATCTCCTCTCTCATGGCCTAGCAGGCTTCCTCTTCAGCATGAACCTTGCCCCTTTGTAGGTACCCTCTCACATCCTGTCCTTGGGGTGGGGAGAAATCTGAAGGAGTGGAAAGGAGGAGAGGTAGGCAGAAGGACAGGTTGGGAAAAGCAGAGAGAGAAGAAAGGAACAGGAGGAACTTGGGAGGGAGCACATACCCCTTCCTTCTATCATTCCACCATCAGGCATCCCTGCACCTCACCAATTCTCAGACAGCTTTCTCTAAGTCTCTCATTTCAGGACAATCTGTGCTGCTAGCCTCTCTGCTTTCTGGACAAGTCCCCATGTCTGGGATGAAATCATCTGGCCTGTTACCAATGTGAAAGAAGCTCAGACTTACCCCTTAAGAGACTCCTGGAGATTAGGGGTGATTGAAACCAAAAGGAAGCTAATATAATATGAAATGAAGATTTGGTTCCTTGGAAAAGGAGTCCTGTAATCACCTTTGACTCCCTTCTCCCACTCCAACATCCAATTAGTGACTGAGGCCTGTCAATTCTGCTGCAACAATGCCCCTCTAGACCTTTCTCTCCATTCACATGGCCACTATCACAGTTCAGGCCCTCATTACTTCTGGCTTGGACTATTGATATGGCCTCCTAATTGGTTTCCCAGCTTCCTTTTCTGACCTTTATTCAGAATAATCTTCTGCAGGCATAGACCTGAGCTGACCACATTACTGGTCAAACACCTTAAATGGCTCCCTATTATCTCAAAGATAAAAAAGAAAATCTTCAGCCATCATTTAAAAGTTTTCTTCACCTCACTCTGGTGGACCTTTCCAGCATTTCATCACATGACCTCTTCTCAAACATTTTCAATTTCAGGCAAATCAGACCACTAGTGGCACCTCAAATTCAACATTCATTTCCTGGTGGCTGGGATTACAGGAGTTATAATTCTTCTTTGGACTGGACCTGTGATTGCATCAGTCTAAAGACAGGTCTTACCCCCGTCAGTGCTGAAGGACACCTGTTCTGAATCTTATAATATTAGAGTTGCCAAGTTAAGTGACTTGTCTTGGGTCACACAGGCGGGAATGTGCCAGAGAATGGATTTGAATCCAGGTCTTCCTGACTACAAGGACAGCTTTCTAGCTACTATGCTATACTGCTTTTCCTTCATAAATGTATTTATTTTTAAAGTTAGAAATGGCTCCATCCATGGGATTGTAGACATTTACTTTTTGTTAAGTCAAGCCACATATATAACAGAGAAGATTCACAGCTCTGGGTACTCATCACCATACAGAAGACACATTTTTTAAACAGTGCACAGGAGCTGCAAATGCCTTATCTGAGTGTGACCACTCCTTACTCAGAGATATTTACATCTAAAATTCACCCTGAAATGTAAAAGGATTGCTTGGTCTCAACGATGGACTGTTTTCCGTGGGAGGATTTGATGAGTGGTGAAGAGAACAAAAGAGTGCTTGGCCCAGGGGCTGGGAAGGGGAAGAGAGAGGGAGTTACTGCAAAGGGGTAGGAGAGATGGTCAAGAGTCAAAAGTCTTTTCCTTCTTCACAGCTGCTTCAGGGATAGGCTAGGCTATTAATTAAGGGCAGGATGTCTTTGGATCTCTAGCACTCCGGACAGCGCCTAGCACAGAATAGGTCCTTAGGAAATGTCTATTGATTGACTGATATCAGGAAATTAAAAGGGGAAACACATCATCTGCTTACAGATGGTAACTAGCTTTTGATGGCAAATGCTAAGTTGGGCTGACTCGACGATTAATTTGTGGGGGGAGGCATTTTACACCACTAACCTCCCATCTTGAATCAGGAAGTGATGAAGGCAAATTTGAAACTAACAGACAATCTATCAGGCAACCAGCAATACCACATATTAAATGAAACAATCTGTGTTCACAGCAGGAATGTTAATCTCATTATTATAAATGACAATTCTAAGGAATGTCAGTGATCATAGATATCCCAGAGATTCTTTACAGGTTTTATAGCAAGTGGAGCCCAGAGGGTGTTTTCATCCTTCCTCCTTAGAAGGTAGGTTCTACTGGGATCCCCATCTCCATTAGTCTTTTCTGCACAGACCAACTCTTTTAGAGTTTAAAGCATTTTAAAGAAACAGCAGGTGTCAGTTCATAATACTTGCGAAAAAATTCCTAGCAAAATAATCTTATGAATATTAATAAGATAATGTGAGTTATTTCCTTACCCTCCCCCTAAAACTTCTGCTTAAGATCCTCAGATCCAAGATTTGGAACTAGAAGTGATCTCAGGAGTCATCTGGCCAAACCCTCATATCTGACAAATGGATAGACCAAGTTCCAGTGTGACTTGTCCAAGGTCACACAGGTGGTATACGTTAAAGGCAGGATTTAAACTCCTTTCTTGGTTCCAAAAGCACTGTCTAATGTTGCCTTCTCATGAGGTCACGATTTTTTTCTTCTCCCCAAAGGGTGATGGAAAATTGTCCCTCCAAAGTGCGTCATTTTTTCCAGTGACATAAGAAAACTTCTAGGAGAGAATGGTATTTTGGGGGAAGTAGAAGGGAAGAGCCTCATTTTGTTGAAGTAAAATACTCCCAAAGATGAGGAATAGAAGATAAAGCTTATAAGGTAGGTTGAGGCTTGATTGTGGTGGGCCACTTTCAACAGGAAGGCAAGCAGGGATTGTGGGGGGAGAGGAAAGTTAACCGTCCACCTGCACAAGGTGAAGGTGCCTCCGGCTGACCTCTTAGCACACAAAATCCATGGCCATACATTTACACACCATAAAGAACTGGGGACAATTGCCATTCCCCCTCCTTACTTGGAAGTCAGAGAGGTGGCTGGCGAGGGCACATCCAAGTTTCCTCTGTACCTTTCTCTCATTTGCCCTCGAAGAAGACCTCCTGTAAATCTTTCCTTCAGGTACAGGGAGCATATACAGCCAGAGAACTCCAGGGAAAGAAGCCTGGACAACAGTGGTCCAGAGGTCAGTACTGGCAGCACATCTTCTCTACTAAGACCTTTGAATTTCCCAGTGGTGCCATGAAGGCAGGACAGTTACAGTATTGGGTCTGTCCAGCTTCAATTCATATGGCCTGGCAGTGCTGCTCCTTCTTTTCTGGGACCAGACCTGGGTAGTCTCACATGTAAGGGCTCTGTTGAGGCTGGCCATGGATTGTCGTGGTGCAGGAAAACAGGAAAGGAAGGTTTCAGATCTGCCAGCAGTATTGAGAGCCAAGCTTCCTTAGGCTTTTACTAGTACTAGATGAAGCTGGCCCTAGGCTTGCCATTGGTGATCCTTGAATGTATTTTCAAAAATGGAAATCAGCCTCACAACTGTCTAGCATGGGATATGATGCAGTCAAGTCACAAAAACTGCAAGGCATGGATTTGAAGATAAGAGCCATGGTCTGGGAGCCAGTACAGGATAGAAGGCCTCATGGGCACCCCAGTTTAGGGTCTCTGATCCATCAGCCAGAGAGCAAACTGGACAACAGCGAGCTAGAGGAATCTGGCAGGAATGGAAATAAGATCATGAGCTGGCGGAAACAAGGCTAAGGTTAGAGAGAAATGGCCCAAAGAAGACAGAGCAGAAGGCTGAGAACCAGGAGTCAGGAAGCTGGAGATGAGTAGAAGTGGACAAGGGTCAGTCAACTGTGTTAGAGGCAAGTGGTCCCACAGCAAGGAGCCCCAACTGGTGGTTTCATTTTGAATGAAAACTGGGAAGGTGATGAGTTCAATGACCATCTGATGGGTTCTCCCTTTCTCTCCTAGGCCAAAAATGCAGTAGCTACACATAGACTGGATCCCACTACTCCTCATCATGGGAGCTTTAACCTGCTCTGTGCTCAACCTGGGCCAAGTTGCCCCTTCCTTAGGCACCCTCGTGATCCCCTGCTGTGCGAGAGTTATAATATTGATACTAGACTAACGTGAACACCCACTCAGCTTAGTCCACTATATTTAGAACTTCCAAACTCCAGAGAACTACCTTCTTCACCCTTCTCAATAAAAGGATTGCAGGAATGTGACACCATGTCCTGTGTCTCACCTTGCATGTTCAGAGAGATAGATAGCCTGTGTAGACGTGGAACTCATGCCAAGTAATACATCACCTACCAGGTGCCATGGCTTTTCAATAAGTTTATAAATAAAATAAATGTGTTCACACTTTAAGACTGAGTCACTGTGTCTCATTTTTATAGGCAACTGGCTCCAAACCAAGAAACCTGGCCAACAGCTTAAGGTCTTTATCAAAGCCTTGCTGTTTGGGCATGGAAGACTGGGCCTTCTTGGGGGTCTTCCAGAAGATCTGCAGTTGAGTTTGTCTCAGATCCTCTTATTTCCCTATGTTCTCAATTTCTGACTCTCTATCTGTCTCTATCTATCTCTCTGTCTTTCTCTATCTCTGTCTCTCTTTATTTCTCTTTCTGTTGGTGTAACTTTTGGATCACTAGCCCCTCTGGAAAGATTTAATCCATTAAGCTTTGGACCTCTGGCCTCAGCGCCAACACTGTCCTGAATAATGAATGAATGAGCCCATATGCACCATGGCCCCCCGAGATCTAGCCAGCCCTGGCCAGGCTTCACATTCGACTCCATCCACCAACTTCCTCACAAGCATGTACCCTATTAGAAGAGAAATTCCTTGAGGGCAGGGATTAAGTCACTTTTGTATCTCTAGTACTTAGCAAGGTTGCTACCACACACTAGGCACTTAATAGGTAGTTCTAAAGTCATGTATCACTTCAAATTGAAAAATGCATAATATATCAGATACCTAGAAAGACATAATTAGCAGGGTAGAATTACATGCCAGAGACTTACTATTCTTTATAAACTGGCAGATGACAAATTTTCCAATCACAAACATAAGCTCCAAAATATCCCAAATAATTTAACCAACAAACTGTACTGAAACCAGAACATTACACACCGAAATTATCCAGAATTGTTGCACTATATAATATAGATCCATAAAAATTCGAGAACAATGATTTTAATAGATGTCATTATATCACATATTCATAACCCCCAAACTACAAGGAATGAAAACTTGTAAAATCTAGAGAGTTGGGGTGGGGAATGCAAACCAGGTGGGGACAGGTACAGGGTGTCTTGTCTGTCCCTGGAGCTATCCAGAACAAAGTTCACTGAGCCATCACAAGGTAAGTTGACTTCCCAATACTCATTCTGAGAGAAAACAATCAGTCACTTTACCCTTTTGCACAAGAGTGTGAGGAAGATTCAATATAAAGAAATAATAGCAGGGGAAGGGAACTAGAATTTGTCAAGTGCCCATTATGTGCCTGGCACTGTTCAAAGGCTTTACAAATAGTTCATTTAATGGCAGGATAATGGACTATTCTCAGACTCTTCTCATTCAAAAGGGTGAGAAGAATGAGGTGAACATCAGTGGTGCTTGTCATAAGAGCTCCAATTAATGTGATGGCTTATTATTTATTAATCTACAGGAGAGCTGGGTGAGCACCCATGTGGCTGCCAAATGGGGGAAGTGTCTGAAGGCTATAATGTGACAGCCTCAAGAACGTGCAAAAGTATCTACTCTTAGAAACATTAGGGGTATGTGGCATTGTGTGTGGGGCAGAGGTCATATGTACCCACATGGGTTTGTCCAGATGTGGCTCAAATGGAGGCAAGAATAGATGCAATTCTAGAGTTTTCTCCCCACTCCCATTTCTCCAAGGGAAACTGATTCTTGCTGGGATGGGGGGAACAGAAGACTGAGGCTAGCAGCTGACCACTCTGCTCTCCTCAGATAAGGGGGATACCAGGCTAGAATTATACACATCTGCTCTCTTAAGTACTGTTGACTGAGGAGAAATAATTTTGAGTCTCAAGCTGTGCTTCTGATTGCTATCCCTTAATGGGGAAGGAGTAACCCAAGGTGTATAACCAAGACTTGACTCTCTTTCTACCAAATGCCAATTCCACAATGAATATACACAGCAAATAACAAGTAAACACATTTATCCAAACCAATAGCAGATAAAATTTAAAAAAAGTATACCTAGGGAGAATATCACCAGCCAATACACAGAGTAAATGAGCTCTTCCATTAGGAGAAAGATAACTTAGCTCAACCAAGAAAAAGAGTCTCGGAAAGTTGTGGATAAGGGCATGATGGAGGATGTTGGCTCTTCTAATTCCTCTACATGATGGCTTCTTCCCAGCTTCTTTTGTCTCTTCAGACCTGAAGAGAATCTAGAGCCTCATGTCTTTTCTCTTGCACCCAGAAGACCATGATATCTCTTCTCTGGGCTCTATTCAGCTCCACTCCTCACACAGCTGTGGAGTCTTGAGTAATTAGAGCATCGAGAAAATCTCCAACAATGAGAAGATTAGGAACCTTTGAGCTGTTACATAAAGAACTTATTAGTACTCTAGCTGTTGACTGGTAAAGTCCCCCAGGGAGTAGATGTTTCTCCAACTTCAAGCCACAAGATAGGGATGTCACTTACAAGGGCAAGCATGAAAGTCAGCCAGTCCCTTGGGCACAAAGAGGCCACTACACTGAGGACTCTGCCTCCAAATTGACTTATGGAGCTGTTCTGGTTGCCTGAAACTCAGCCCCACCAGAGCTCAAGGTTGTTGCACCAGCCAAGACTGCAGTATGGCTGGAAAATATCACTAAAAAGCCTTTGAAACTGGAGAGACCTATGGAACTACTGGTAAAAGAAATTGTTTTTTAGGATACCGTAGAATCAGAGAATTTTCAAAGAGAGATAAGGGGATTGTTTTACTAGCAGTCATTAGACAAAATTTTCTACCTTTCCTCAAACTGAGTTTTCCACTTAATAAAAATGTCTATCATTGACCATAACTCCACAAACATTTTCCTTGCTATTTCTGGAAGCTATAGACAGATAAAGTTTGGTCTTTGTCTTCACATCTGTATTCCCTGGGTTTAGCACAGTGTCCGGCACATAGTAGGTGCTTAATTAACTGCCATTCACTGAGCTAACTTGTTTCACCTTGTTGCTTAAGTAGCCTAAGGATAGGAACTGTACTGTGATTTCATTGATATATGGAACTCCCTGGTAAGGAAGCTCTGACTATAAATGCAGCTCAGGACCTTCCCTCTCAACCCGTGGCTCAGGAAAATTAAATTTCTAACTAAGATGTCTAATAAGTAACCTCTTTTGCTCTAGCAATACTATGGAAATCTATCCATCCCTGATGGTTGCAATTTGCAGACTGGTGGGTTACCATGGGATTTATTTTGATGTGTCAGCAGTTGTTAAAAAAGAAAAAAAATAATTGTAAGAGCAATTTGTCACAGGTTGGGCAGGAGTAGAAAAGCCAAGCAAGGAATTGTTACATCTTTCAATTATCTTCTATCAGTATAAAAAAATCAAGAATGAAAATAAGGACCAGATGTTAAAAGGAAAAATAAGATCAATTTTGTTTGGTCTTAACCTGTCTTTGAAGCACAAACAGAGGCTTCACAAGTTGGGAAATAATCCTTTATCCACCCTTCCCCCACCCCTAGTTTGGGGGAGTTGAATAATCATCTTAACTAGCACAACTTTTCTGAAACACAGTCTTAGAGAAAAGAATACATAACTGAAATACAAAAGCAGCATCTAGTCTAGGCCAGTATGGTCTAGGCCAGGTCAAGTCAGTCTAGACCAGTCTGGTCTAGTTCAGTCTGGTCTAGGTCAGGTCAAACTAGTTCATGCCAGTCTGGTCCAATCCAGTTCAATTTTACTCCAGGACGGTACAGTCAAATCTGGCCCAGACCAGTCCAATCCAGTCCAATTTAGTCTGATTCAGTCTGGTCCCATACAGTTTGGTTCAGTCCTATTCAGTCCAATTCAAGAAATATTAGACGTAAGGTACTGAGTTAGTTAGGTAGGCATAGAAAGGTTTAAAAAGACATAATTCTTGACTTCAAGGAACAGACATTTTGTTCCTGGGGAGGATGAGGTGGAGGAAGAGGTGGGTGGCATGCATCCTGAGAAGTAAAATACAAAATGGGAATTGGTAAGGGGGTGTCAGACCAATCAGAGAATCTGAAAAAAAGAGACAAGACTTTTAGTTGAGGGGATCAGGGAAGACTTCACAGAGGAGATGATGTTTGAACTAAGCTTTGAGTGAGGAGGATTGTGGAAGGTACGTGTGTGTGTGTGTGTGTGTGTGTGTGTGTGTGTGTGTGTTGGGGCATGGGAGCAGTGGGGAGAAGGCAGTCATTCCAAGTCCACAACAACCAAATTGTACCCAGATGACTGTAAATGGGCCTGTTGTTCCATCACAAGCTAACTGTACCTCTTGGGTAGAATTAAAAAAATACATATAGGATAGAGAGCTCGTTGAATACAGTAAGTAATTAAATGAAGAAAAGTCACTCAGATGGTCCTTTTTTCAAATGTATAAGATGCTCATGACAGAAATCCTGAATGAACTATGATAATAATGATGATAATAATAAATAACATTTATAAAGAGCTTTTTCAACCACCCTGGAAAGTCAATGCTACTATTTCCATTTTCTAGATGAGGAAACTGAGGCTGACAGAAGTGATTTACCCAGGATCACATAGCTAGTAAGTATCTGAGATTGAATCTGAACCTCTGGTCTGCTTCCAGGCTGGTGGTCTGTGCACAGTGGCATCCCTCTATCGAATGATGCCCAGGACAGCCTCACAGGCTGGAGAGGAGGGGCCGGCCCCATCACTATGGAGATGGGGGGAAGTCACTTCCCTTTACTGTGCCTCAGTTTCTTCATCTGCCAAGTGAAGGCAGGGGGCTAGATGAGTTCTTAGGTCTCTTCAAACTCTTCCTCTCTGGATTCATGATCTTGACCATGGAAGTCGGATATAAGCCGCTGGGTAGTTAAGCTTTGTCCAATAGAGGAATTCAGTGAAGGAAGAAAATTCCCTTAGTATTTCAAAGGCATGGCATTGTGGGGCCTACCATTTGGGTAAGGGTTTTTTGTTTGTTTGTTTTTATATTCTTGAGCTGCATGTCTCATCTCAGCAGGCCTAACTGTGCATGTACCCTAAAGTGTGTACCCCAGGAAAAAAGGATGGGGATTAGCTGCTGGGCCAGTCCCCTGCTGTTTATAACGGCCAACAATGGCCCCTTGACTTCAGCACATGTTTCTAATTTAAACTCTAAGGGTGTGTGTGTGTGTGTGTGTGTGTGTGTGTGTGTGTGTGTGTATGTGTGTGCATGTGTACGTGTGTATTTCTCTCACCTTCCCCATTCCATTTTGAAATGAATTTAGATGAAGCTTAACTGCAAAGAATTCGCTCTCAGAAAAATTCAGAGAGGGGCAACTCATCATCACCCTGTGGTAAGTAAAGAGGGGCTGAGGTCACTCGGCTGTTGTTCATTTGTGAGGGCCCTCTCCCATAAGACTAAACCTTCCAGGTGTCTGTCCAGAATCAGTACACCGGGTTTTTCTATTCAAGCCTTCTTTTTGAGGTTTTGGGCTTTCCCTAGGAAGCTAAAACATGACTTTCCTGGCAAACTAATGATGGTGATAACTCTGAGTGGTTCTGTAGGACTTTGGATCTATCTTACACTGAGGGAAACCATGATTTTATTAGGAAATGATGAACCAACGAATTTGTCTGGCTTGATGAACATTAAGCTGATTCAGGTCCAAGTCCTCATCAGCTTGCCAATAGAAATAGATCTACAAATGTAGGGTAGAGTGAGAAACTCTGTTTTGCTTATGGTGAAGGCTTAAGAAATATCTGTGGGGCAAGGTACTTCACTCTGTCCTCTGGAACTGAGCCCAGTCAGCCTGGAGAGCTCCCAGTAAGTATCTTTTCCTCAGAACATTCAGATGTGCAAGACAGAAGAAATATATCTAAGCTCAGGTTCAGCACAAAAGCTTATGATGAATTGATTTGGGGGGAGGGTGGAGGAGTTTCTTTCATTGGGGTTGGCCAAGAGGATACTCTTAGGAGTAATGATGTGGGTATTCAATCTTTATGGTGAAAAAAAAAGAGTTATTCTAGTACTTTTCTGTTCTTACCTAAAACTACTTAGATCAAGGTCGGGGAGTCTTGTTATTTCATTGAAAACAACAGCCCAAAGGAAAATAAGAAATCAATAGAAGTTACATGAATAACAATTCAAGAAAAATATCGTTCAGAGGAACCAAAGACTCCTTGAGAACCTGCGAGTTCTTGCCAGGGATCAGCAAATCTATACGTGCCCCAAGTACTGTTCCTATGTTATTCATTTAACCTTAGCTGGAAATGCAGGGGGCTGACTCAGTATAGTAAAGAAGCAGACATGCCTTCTGTGAACTGAAGGGATAAAATGTGTCTGGCACATATGTGTGTCTGTGTATAGGTTACTATTAAATTTACAATCCTAATAGCAACGATATCTCATATTTATATAGCATTTTAGGGTTTGCAGAGCTTTTATAGATATTATCTCATCTGATTCTCTCAGTAACCCTGGGAGGTAGGATTTAAAAATTCTTATCTCCATCAGCAGATGAAGAAACTGAGGATTTGAGAGGGTAAGTGATTTACCCAGGGTAACACAGCTAGTAAGTTTATGAGGTGGGATTCAGAGCTGGGTATTCCCAAATCCAAATCCAACCATCTTTCTACTCCCCACTTTGGTTACTCTAATACCCTCTGATGTTTTTTGTGCTTAATGAAATACAAGCTGATTTAAAAGCTTCTCTAAATTCATAAGTGACAGAGACTATCCTGGGCCCCACTGCTTAGAGGCCAGGGAGGTTATACTTCCCTCTTCCCCCACAAGACACTCCAGTACCTCATTGGAGGTTGGGGGCATCTCGTCTCTTTGAAGTTGGCTCCAGTCCCACCAAGCGTGTTCCTCCAATTTTCTCAGTCAATAGATATGAACAGCATGATGAGTACTCCTAAGATACTATCAACTAAAGTCTTTCCATGTATAAACCTTGAATCTGAGAATCCCTGCTCTGATGAAAACCTCCTAACATTCCACCATCATACTTTCTCCTTCCTAAGCCTATTTTTCAACTTCCCTGTGGCCTCCAGTGCTGATTTCCCTCCCTTGTTTTCCCAGTTCATTATCCCTGTTCTGACCTCATTTTTCACCCTTTCTAGATGGGACCCTGTTGTGATCCAAAACAATGAGCCAAGACTATTTTTTTCCAATATCAAAAGTTTCCAAATATCATGCTGGGGGGAGAGGGAGTGGGAGAGTGGTCACTTCAGCAAGTTTCATGATATCTTTGCTCACTCCTCAAATGGAGTGTCACCCACACTCCCTTTCTAACTAGGGTGCCTTTTGGGCCATTTGTTCAAGGTGCAAAAAGTCATTGTTGCATCGAGGAGGACTAAATGTCTTTTCAAGGGAGGTTCACCGAATCTGCATCATGAAGCCAGACTTATCTACCTAGCAAAACCTTATTTGCTTTCTCAAAATAACAAATGGCTACCTGAGAAGCAACCAGGTTTTGTGAAGTTTACAGAGAGATTGCTTCAGCTGAGTTGCTGAACAACCAACCAGCCTCTTGTCTCAAAAGACAAGCATTTAAAATGTGGGAGACACACTAGCTGCTTATAGAGTAGGAGAACTCTCAGGGAACTTGTCCTGTTTAAATCACTAAATTTTCCAGAGAGGTTGAGGAAAGAAGCCAAGCAGGGGGAAGGGAAGAGGGGTGGCAGAAATATCCCCAAGTGAAAGTTAATTTTAAAAATGTAAAAGACAGAGTTCTTAATATAAAAAAGTGGAACTTTGTTGAGGGAGGTGCTGTTAAGTGTGGATTCCTAATCAGAGTAATCAGAATGGAAAATATACATCTGCTTTTGACAGAATGAATAAATGAGAGATAAGCAATTGGGATGTTAGATACAAATGGGACAAATGAAACATAAAAGTTATAGGGTGATTTAAAGAGAAAAATCCAACATTATGCTGACAGGGGAAAATTTTAATCCAAAAATATCTAAATAGATTATCATATCTAAATATAGTCTCATAATATACTTTACCATACTACTGCCAACTTATTAAAAAAGTAAATGTGGTTCTAAAGATATTAGACAGAGTTGGATAAAAATGAGAAAGAGATAAAGGATAAGGATGGGACCCAGAATTTCATGGGGATAGGAAATTCTCAAAGTAGGAAACTCCTTTTATCACTGCAGGTCAGCACCTCCTTTGAAGTTTAGAGACTTAGACAATTGAATAAAGTACTGAAAAATGAAGAGTTTTGCCAATGTTGTGTCCGAGACTAGACTTGAACCCTGGTCTTCTTGGCTAAGACCATTTCTCTTTCCACTACTGCACAGCTGTCTCACAAAAGAGATAAAGGACATTAAATTATGTTAAAAAGTTCTAAGTAAAACATTAATATATTATTCTCAAATATATGCACGCCTAACAATTTTGCAACAAAATTCATAAAGGAAGACCTTACAAGGTTGCAAGCAGAAACAGATAAACAAAACAATGAGCAAGAAATTAAAATACCTCAATATCAGAATAAGATAAATCCAGCAAAAAGATTAAATAAGAGGGAAGTCATAGAGTCAAGCAAAATATTAAAAACTAAGATCTCATAGAATTATATAGTGAACCAACTGGGATATGCATAGAATATATCCTCTGTTTTAAAGGTCATGTAATTTATATGAAAACTGACGACACTATGAACCCCAAAGAAGGCATGGGCAAATATATAAAAGCTAACAGCCTAAGTGAGATTTATAGATGAGAATGCTGTGAAACTAGTAATGGCACAATGAATAAATGTGCAGGTCTCTATGGAAACTGAACGATTATCTGTTAAATAATGCCTGGGGAAAAGAAGAAACAGTGTAGCA
The DNA here is from genome assembly GCF_028372415.1 of Notamacropus eugenii. Taxonomy (NCBI): domain Eukaryota; kingdom Metazoa; phylum Chordata; class Mammalia; order Diprotodontia; family Macropodidae; genus Notamacropus; species Notamacropus eugenii. The sequence goes on along the minus strand of NC_092873.1, from coordinate 62,956,935 downwards.
ATAAAATATTACAAAATGTAGATGCATTCCAAAATTTATGGGAAGAACCAAAACTTCACTAGGCTTGACGTCTGGAAAATATTTCTGACAATGAGTACTATCCCAAAGTGGAGTAAGATGCCTCAGGCGACGGTAGGTTTCCCTGTGCCAGAGGTCTTCAAACAGAGGCTGGGACCATCACTTGTCTAGCATGATGGGGGAAAAATAAAGCAAAACACTGGGTTTGAAATCAAAGGACCTTGCTTGAAATCTGGATCTGTTATTATTTGTTTGACCCTGAGTAAATAACAACACTTCAATGATTCTCAGTTTCCTTATCTGTAGACTAATGACTAGATTAGATGGCCTCTTAGGACTCTTCTAGTTTTGGATTTATAAATCTATGGTACTATGATCTCTTGAAGGTACCCATAGAGTAGATGTCTAGGTATCCACTTTTGGTACAGAGATGTTTCCAGAGCTTTGTATGAATGTTCTAGGTGGTCCTCAATTGAGAAGTTTTGGTTTTCCCTTTTTCCCTCTTTTCCACACCTTAATTGTGCTTTGCTTAGGGGGATGAGGTACGTCTAACATCTAACATGAATCACCTCCCTCCCTAAGAAATGTACCTATTTAGGCCACTGAGACTGGGATTTATTGTGAACTGAAAGTGGTAGGTAATCTAAACAGTAATCAAAGGGAACATTTAAATATAAAACACAAGTATCCGGGGTAAGCCTCGCTCAGAAGAAATAAAAACTCTGGACTTCAGGGGGTTCTTGGCTGACACTCTAGGGATCCTTAAGAAGCTGTGGGAACTATGGAAGTACCCAGCCTTTAGGTGATACAATCTGGATGGGGGAGCACCAGTGGCCATTCACATCAGCCTGAAGAAAGAGAGGATAAAGTCCCAAGGGCCTATTGTTTTCAGTCTGACAGATAGAGATCATAAAGACATTTCACCAAAGTGCACCACCACTGACCCTCCTCTTGTTGTCTTAAGAGTCTAAGAGATTCAAGGGAGCAGAATGGCAGCAAAGCACCACGCAGAATGAACTCCCTGAGATGAGTTTCATGTGATTCACACTTGCCTCACTTGCTTTTCTGTGACTAAGGGGATGAATGATATGGGATTCCACCCCCCACCTCAATTCCTCTTTCCAATGGGAAGAGAGGAGAGAACAAAGGAGGGAAGAGGAAGAAGGGAAGGAGAAGAATAAAAAAAAGAGAAGGAGTCAGAGGAAGAGATCAAGGAGATGAAGGGGATGAGGGAGAAATGTACTCAGGACATGCAGTTGTCCTATCTTGGATAGATGCTCTAGATGGACAAGGAATCTAATACTCAATCAGGGTTTAATAAATACTTTCTGCTCTTTTGTCCTCCACAATGAGATGGGGAAGATGAGCCTGGGCTGCTGTTTCCAATGACCCTGAATGGCTTGCTCCCCACAAAACAACCCAGTCTTCTCCCACCTTCCTTCTTTCCATATGTATCTTCATTCAAGACCACAGGTTTCCTTGCTGTTCTTCATCCATAACACTCTACCGCCTTCCTGTGGGCATTTTCATTGACTGTCCCTTATGCCTGGAATGCTCCACCTTCTTGGATCTGCTTTCTTCATGTCTCAGTTATGGTCCTACCTAGGCTCTCTTACTCTTTCCCCTGTCCAAAATTTATCTCCTCATACATAGTTTTATCTGTACATAGCTGTTGCCATATCATCTCCTCCATTAGACTGTGTACTCCTTGAGAACAGGGACTGTTTTTTGGCTTTTCTTTTTTGGTATCTCCTTAGCACAGTGCCTTGGCACAGAGGAGTCACTGAATTAATGCTTGATGCAAGCACTGATACTGTCCCACTCACAAAATGTGGCTTCACATCACAGAACACTGGAATCTCCCAAGAAGCATTGCTTCAGGAAATCCAAAGGTTAATGGAGAGCCATGCAGGATGTGCAGACTGGCTTTAACACAACTTCAGTGAAGACTTGTGTGTGAACAGTGGCATCCTGGACATCCCCAGAGGTGTTTATGGGTCATTCATATCACAAGAGAGAGGGATGATGGGCAGATGTCATTGTTACCCTCAAAAAAAGCCACCAGTGAACTGGGTTGATGATCTATGGAAGACTTCTGAAAGCCCATAAAGAATTGTCTTGGTATGTGTGTGTGTGTGTGTGTGTGTGTGTGTGTGTGTGTGTGTGTGTGTGTGTGTGTGTGAGTGTGTGTGAGGGTGAGGGTGAGCTGTGACCTGTACTGGCAGAAATGCTCCCACCTCTAGCCAATGAGATCTTGGACCCAGTAGGATTTTATATCTCTGATTCTCATTTTACTTGAACATTTGTGAGCAAACGAAGCTGGCAAAACCATCCAAAGAGTCAATGACAGCCAGGCTGATGAGAGGAGAAACAACGACCTTTGTTTGGTTCTGATCTGGAGTCTAAGAACCAGGACGTAAACCTCAGCTCTTCTGCTTGTTATCTATGCGACATCTTTCTGGAGAGTTTCTTCCTTCTCTATTTTTTTAATCTACCAATGGGGCAGGATAGGTCTCCCTGCTCTCCAAAGTCTTTTCCTTCTCTAAATTCCATGAGTCCATGAACATGCTTGGTGACTGGACTAAGGAGTCTAGGGATATTGCTTGTACATCAGCAAGCAGATAAGCACCCCTTCACTCACTCACACACACACACACACACACACACACACACACACATGCTATGGGTCCCGTGGTTTTGTTCAAACCCTGCCTCAGCTATTTATTACCTATGACTGTGGGCAAGTCACTTAACCTCCCTTGACCTCAGTTTCCTCTGAGGTCCCCTCCAGACCTAGAGTTCTGATCCCATGTTCAGGTCCCATTAATACAAACTTCCTGCACAAATACTTTGAGGGGTTTTTCTTTATTTGTTTTTAGTGGAGTGCATGACAGCTTTAGTAGAGAAAATGTTCAGAGAACTTGTCTGAGGATGTGGATATCTCGTTAATGTAAAATCCTCCAATGACGTCTCCCAAAGGCCAAAGGGGAAGCTAAAGAGTAGCACTAAGTAATATTTAGCGACTCCATGGTGAGATAGTAGAGTTTATCTATTAAGAATTAATGGGAATATCCAAATATTCCTCCTAATCACCACCAAAAAAAGAAAAAAACCCACAGTTTGCTGGGAAATATGAAAATCAAGTGCAATCCAATCTCTTTTCATAGACAAGTCAAGAATGAGACTGAATTTATTGGAAACATTTTTTAAAATCAATATTAGAGTTTTATTTATCACCTTCATTTCCAAAAATACCCCTTCCTGCACCCCTCCCCACAAAGTCATCTATTGTTAAAAAAAAAAAAAGACTGAAAAAAATATGAAAAGATCAGGTCAGTAAAGGTAATGGACCAGCTGAATCGGCTAGAGCAGGCAACGAACATTGTCCCCCACCTCCGGCAAGAAGGAAGGGACGTACATGTTCTCATCTTGAATATATTTTAAAATCATATCCTAAAAGATGATGTACTTTAGTGAACCTCAAGAAGGGATTTTAATGTAAGGAAATATCAGGCTACAATGAATGTCTAGGTAATTTTTTAGGCTGGCTTATTCCGAACTTAAAAAAAAATCTTCTTGTCATTCATTTACAGCTTATCTATAAGTTATACACATACCTGTTGTGGGGTCCTTTCTGAAAAAATAATTGCAGAACCCCCTTCTTCTTCCTTAGGGTAATCAGGAAATGTGCCAGTCATATTCCTAAAGGAAGAAATGGCAAAATGAAAGCAGAACACCACTATAGTTACCAACGCTACTTCATGTCTGCTTTGTTGAGTCTATCGTATTCCCCTAAATGATTGGTGATCACAAGTCTTATTTTTACTTCAGATCAGCAGGCTGAAAATGAGGTCTCTAAAGGGAAGAAAAGTAATTGGATATAAACAAGGCCTGGTTTCCTCCCTTCCAGGACACAGACGGCTATGGCTGGGATTTAAGAATATTCAGTATTCTCCTTTAAATGAGAATAGGCTTCTTCCCCTTTTCAATATAAAGTGACTTTGTGTTTGACATTCGGAATAAGAACGGAAGCACAAATCACTTTAATTTGTTTAATGTGAGGACACATAACGGATAAACACAGGTTTGGGAAACTAAACAGAAGGCAGAAGTAATTCCAAGGACAAATTCAGGAGCACTGCTCTCAATTACAAACACACTGTGAGGGTTTCTGTCATTCTGAGGACCGAATAAGCTGACAAAACTTGTTGGCATTTTACCTTACGAGCTAAATTGTCCAAGGGCCTCCAGTGTTTATATTTTCCATAATCATGCCATTTCTGCATTTAAAAATGGGTTTCTAATGCCACACAAAGCAATTTCAAGGAGGTCATAGTGTGACACTGGGGCATACCATAGGAGGACTGATGGTACCAGGCATCCTCCATCTAAAAAATAAACAGCAAGGCAAGTGACCTGAAGTTTGGGGGGACAACTCGGCGGATTCATCTCACATCTCAAACTCTATTTGTTCATCCGTGTTGAGCCCTGGAAGTAAGTGAACTTGGAGATATTATTTAATAGTAATAATGACCATAGCTGGTTTTTATATAGAGCCATTTGCAAAGCCATTTGACATTTATATAGAGCCATTTGACATTTGCAAAGCTCTTTACAAAAATCTCATTTTATCCTCATTGCCACCTTGGCAGGTAGGTGCTATCCCCATTTTACAGATGAGAAAACTGATGCAGATAGCAGATAAGTGACTTGACTGGGGTCACACAGTTAGGAAAAGTCTGAGACTGAATTAGAACTCAGGTATCTGTGCTCTGATACTATTGATGGCTACACAGTCCTACCTTGACCCAGGAAAGTTAACAGCATTACTGTAGCCTAGATTCTAAATATAGCTCACCCTATCCAGAAAAAACAAACTAGAAGATGTGTACTAGATTACAACCACAGCAGTTTCCTTGTTTTACTCCAATGAACCTCTTCCCTGGATTTAGCTCCCCAGCAGATACAACACATTGATTTCACCATCCATCTCTTCAAGATGTTTAAACTTCTGCCAATGCAAACAAATTCTGGGTGCACAGAACAGGGAGCCAAATAAGGAAAGGACTGAAATATTCAAATCCTCCAAAAGGTATTGTGTTCTCAGATACATGAGGTGTGGCTTTCAATGGTCTCCCCAGCACCGTGGAGAGTTCATTTCCACAGTCACTTTTCTGGTTAGGAAAGGGTATTCTCAGGCACATAATCTCATTTTTATCAGTGTGGCAGAGTGAGAAAAGTCCTGAGAGAGACTCCAAAGACCTGCTTCTGGCCCCTACTGGCTTGGTGATCTTGAGGCAACTCTTAGACTCTCTGAGGGGTCCTGTTTCCTCATCTGTAAAATAAAAGCAATTATAGCCATTCGTGACTTACTTCACTAGGGTGTTGTTGAAGGGTGACTTGTCAGCTATGAAGTGTTACATACATGTGAGCTGACTGGTGCCAATGATTAGTTTTTCTTTTGAAATGGAGTCAACTCCACCGTTCAAGACCAGAAAATAGGGTTTTCAGAGCAGTGACTTGAAGTGATATGTAGAAGACTGCAGCTGGAAATGTGGTAAGCAGGTCAAAAATTGTTGGGTATTTAGGGGGATTTAAAGGATTCTTTTTCAAGAAAAATATCAATGGCATTGTCCTGATACAACAGCTGTTACTCCAACCACTACCAGGGCACAGTGTTCCCATAAATGGCATCTCCTTGGGGAATATTCAGTGCTAATAAATCTGGTCAAGACTTAATCTCCAGCAGAAAGAACATTGGATCCATTAAAATACACACACCCCAGAAGACCGAGGGTGCCAGTTGATGGAAAAATAAATAAACAAATGGAAACAGATAGTTGAAATTCAAAAAGGCTAAGGTATTATTATTTCACCTTACATGACTTTTTTTCTATATGTTTGTTATCAATGTTTTTTAGCATTTCGAACATTTGTCAAATAATGGAAGAAATAAAATACGTGGTTCTACCTATAAGGATTAGATGTGTCAAATGATGCTAACGCTTTATGCTTTATACTTTATATCTTTGTTGTAAATAAGAGGCATTTCTCCTACATTTATTCCTATGGAGCCATTCCTTTGCCTTGGAGTATGAGCAGAACTCATCATTAATAAAACCTCGTGAATAATGTATTTGTAGAGAAAAAGAAAAACTTACCTTTGTATATATTTTCTACTATTTTACTAACTTAATTTTTAAATTTTCTGTTTCTTTTTTTCCCCCAAGATTTTCAAATCTTAGATTTTGGTTGTAATACTAATACAACTTTATTTGTGTCCTTACAGATAAAAAACTGAGAGACTTTCAGGTGAAAAAAAATTTAGAACTAACAAGAAATTTCAGATAATGTCTATGCTACAATCACAACATATGAGGAAGAGAAAGAATATCCATCATTCGATTCCAGTGATGATGAGGACATCAATGCACTTTCTTCTGGAGCTGACAATCTGAAAAGTAATGTCATGTGGTTCCCATAAGACCCAAGTTCACAGACAAAAGAGATGAAGGACCACAATATCTGAAAGATAAAGTGTTTTTTTTTGTTTTTGTTTTTTTTACCGTACCGAATGGTCTGTAACTTCTCAAGCAATGTGAGGATGCGTTTAAGAGTTAAATATTATTACCCTTCAACCTGGCTGTACTGCATACTCTACAACTCATGTCACCAAGAATAGCCCAACACTTTTTTCCCCCAAATTTTACTGAGCCAATGCTCAGAAAAATTCAGAAATGTACAACTCCTAAGACCAGTGAATAAGAGGTAATGCTAAGTGATCTGCTGCTGCTACTGCTGTTCAGTTGTTTTCAGTTGTATCTGACTCTTTGTGATCTCATTTGGGGTTTTCTTGGCAGATACTGGGGTGGTGTGCCATTTCCTTCTCCAGATCATTTGACAGATGAGGAAACTGAGGCCAACAGGGCAAAGTGACTTGCCCAGGGTCACACAGCTAGTGAGTGTCTGAGGCCAGATTTGAACTCAGGGTGATGAGTCTTCCTGCCTCCAGGTCTGGCACTTTATCCACTATGCCAGCTAGCAGCACCAAGTAGTCTATATTACACAAGAAGAATTAGAAAAATTATTTGTGCTTGTAACAATATCGATGGAAGAAACCAATTCCCTCAAAGTATGAGGAATAGCTCCTGGTGGTGTCCTTTGTGAATAAAACTATGCAACATAATTGATTCCTAGATATAATGGGGTGTCACCAGCCACGTTTTGTTCAGCATCCTCACTATAGAAATCTTTTATTGAAAATTATTAAAAGGCATTCATTTCTACAAGGTAGACTGTAAACGTATCCAACATGTGCCAAACATGCCAGTCAAATTTGCCCTGAAATTTTTGTTGGCAATACGTGCTGAAGACAAATCCTTGCTCAATGGATTCCCTTTCTTGAGAAAAGATGAGACAAGAAGCAGAGATGTCCAGTGTGCCCTAAGATACAATGTTGAAGCTTATGAAATCACAATCTGACAAGGGCTACGATGTAATCAATAGCAATGATTTTATATCCTTAGTTCTTTCCCAGAGGCTTGCAAAGCATGGGTGGAGCATAGTAGGGAGTACTTATCAGAAGATTGAGAACTTCCAGATGTAACAGATGCAAGGGTCACTGCCTGGAGCTCTGGTTATGAAATCTGCGGAGAAAGAAACAGCCCCAGGTGTGTAATTGTCATGAGGACCCTCCCCTCCATCTAGAAAATAGACCACAGCAAAAGACAGGTGCCCTCCTAGTCTACGATAAGACTAAGATAGGAGGAGATGCTCCTGCCTCAGTGACAAGATGGGACTCAGGGAAAGTAACAAGTGGAAATGCCCTAGCCATGACCTTAATCAGCATTGAGATAATACATAAAAAGGTTTGTAACTCAAACAGCAGATGTGGACAAAGCATCTGAAAAGTGAGCGGGGAGCTTCCTGGAGGTGGTCTGAGGAGCCAGTCAGAAGTCACGGCTCCACTCAGATGCTCCTCTGGCCAAAATGTACCACACTTGTGACCCTATGCTGCTGAGCAAGGGCTTCTCCAGAAGCAAAAAGCCTGGTTGTGGCAAATGTGTGATAAAAAAAATATGCAATGTGTGATTCCTAAATGAATGATTACAAGGAAGTGTCAAAGGCACTTTAAATACAGATAGTTATGAGCAGGTATTATAATTTTACTTTGAAATAGGCATATTCATCCTACTATCTCTATGTTCTTTGCTTACATCAATTAAAAAAATTTCATTTCCCGGTTTGGTTCTTGAAGTATTCCATCCTTCCCAGGCTCTAGGCTTGGTGGGGCAGAGAGGAGTAAGGGTTAGGAGTATGCCTACAGCCGCTGCAGTAGGAGGGGAGAGGCCCTGTTCAGGTCCCAGACACAAGCCTGGGGGTTCGTTAGTCCAAGAGGGCACTGAGAGATCAATGTAAGAATTAATATTCTCTGGTGTTAACTCAGAACCCTTTACCTTGTTGAGCTTGTCACTTTCTTGTCCTGCGAATTTAGCCGTGATTCTTCTACATCTGGCTCAGAATTCTTCTTGGCTGGGGGTGGCGCTGATGAGAGTTTGTCAGCTCTGGGGAAAATGTCTAGTTTATTATCTTGTTGGCCATGTGACCCAGGAGCTATCAGGCAACTCTAAATTTCAGAGAACCTGGCCTGTATTGGTAGAGGGAGTTTCCTCATCTGTGGCTCCATATACCAATAATCTCATAGGACCAGTTTCTATCCTGAGGTAAGCCCCTTTTCCTTGGGTGAGTTAAGGCAGATGAGGGTAGATATAGGAGATATTTCAGGGTTAGAGGTGGGATTTCCTGGTTCTCTTTTATAAAGTGACATAGCCTAGAAATTATGAGGAAGAAGTGGGAAGGGGTTGTATAGACTGAGGGTTTACTATCAAAAAAGCTTCAGAGAGTCATCTGTTCATAGCTGAGCTGTGGCAGAAGGAAGGAGAGTTCCAGAAGGCAACTGAGTCACGTACCCTGCTTATCCCCAGGGTGAGCTGGAAGTTGAGCTTAAGGAAGCCGGATAAAATGTCTCTGCTAGCTCAGGAATAAATCATTAGTGCCCACAGGTGTGGTCACTTCTTGGCAGCTCCATTTAAGGTGGGGGAGCAGTCAAGAAAACTCAAGTCCCATAGGAACAGAGACAGGACAAATTATATTACGTTAGTAAAGGTCATTAGGAGAGGCAACTGAAGATTGTGGTAGTGATGAGGGTTTGTCTGGACTGGGGAAAATGCCTGTTTAAAATATTTTAAAAATATATAATTTTTAAAAATATACATTTTTTTAAAATACCATTTTAAAATGATAGGGCCTTCACCTCCTTGCCCCAGGTTTGGAAGTGAAAAGGTGCTACCGTGGCAGGCAGAGAAAAGGCCGAGCTGGAAGTCAGAGACATCAGGCATAATGGATGAGTTCACTATCGTGAAGAATGTGTAAAATCAGTCTTTGCAGAGATGAGAAATGGCTCCCTGCCTTAGGATTGGAAGCCTCTCGAGGATAGGAGGGCTTTTCCTCAGAGGCTGGTGACTAGAAAACATCCTCTGAGTCCCCCCAGTGGTTGTGGCTGGCTCAAAGCACTGAGGCATGGCTGCCATGCTGACTGGAGAGATGGCACACCAGGGATTAGGAGGAGACTATCTGAGGACCTCAAATTACTTGCTCTCAGGAAAACTGCTCTTTCAATTAAAAGTGGAAAGAAAATTATGTGGTTTGTATTTGGCTTTAATTCACTGAAGCCTGTCCACCCTCCTCCGGCCCTGACAACCTCATTCATCCCCAGATTTCTCTCTTCTACAGGTCCAATGCCAAGATTATTGTGTATGTGACACCATCCTTGTCATTTGGGTCTGTTACCAGGGCTGGCTCTGTTACCAAGCCTTCTTTCCCATTAGGGGCCCACTCATTCCCAAACAAATTGCTAGTTATATTGTTAAAAAGGCTGATCCCAGGACATACCCAAACAGAGTGTTCTGCCTCCTCATGCCCTCCCTTTCTAGTTTCTGAGATATAGGGATAGAGACATGGTGCCAGAGATCCTTCCCAGTCACTTGGTCTGGGAACTTCCACAGGAAAAAACACAAGTGGATGAAGGAGGAGACTCCTACAGGAGTTTTTCTGAATTCTCACCTCCAGCTCCAAGTGCCTTCCCTTGGAAACGACTTTGCATAGTTATCGTACCTAGGTGGCATAGTAGATAGACAGTGGGCTTAGAATTAGGAAGACCTGAGTTCAAATCCAGCTTCAGAAACGAGCTGTGTGGTTAATAATGTAACCAATTTCCTCACTTGTAATATAATAGCACCTACCTCCCAGGCTTTTTGTAAGAATTAAATGAGATATTGGTAAAAGTGTTTAGCATAGTACCTGGCACATAGTAGGGATTTCATAAGTGTTAGCTAGCATCAACATAATAGACATTTTACTTGCTTTTCTTAGTACATATTGCTCTCTCTCAACACAATGTAAGCTCCTTGAGAATTGTGACTATTTAATTTTCTCCTTATATCCCCAGGCTCTATTATTTGTACCTGGCCCAAAGAACAAAGGTTTGCTGAGTGAATGAATGAACGAATGATTTCTCAGTATCAGTCAATGAGAACTTTCTCTGTGCCAGGCTCTCTACTAGGCCCTGAGGATCTAAGTCCAATAGATAAGGATGCAGTTGGATGGGCAGCTCATTGAGTCGGCCACAGCCAATTAGTGCATCTATCTCAATACAACATGAACCTTAGATACACAGTGTAGCTGACCAATGAAGCAGTCTGAAGGAAGAATCCAAGGTAGAAGCCTTTATTAAGTACCTACTGTTGACAAGACTCTGGGGCAAGGTGTTAGGGATAAAAAGTCAAAAGAAAACAAAAAAAAGTCTTTGTCCTCAAAGAGCTGAAATTTTACTGGGAAAATTCCAAATGCTTTGAAAGACCCCAACTGTTGACTGCTGCCAAGGCTCATCCTTTTTTCAAACATCAGTCCTCCCCAGTGCAGCATAAGTGAAGCAGTGCTGTATAAGAATAATAATTACAGGTGACCCAGCAATCACTGAAAAGCTTCATATCAGGGGCAAATGTCAGGCACGTGATTGTCATGCAAGAAGTAACATGAGCTATCATCAAGAACATAAAGGGAGGTGGCCAATAAAAGTCAAAGTAAGTGGAAAAAATGGTGGATAGATATAGACTGACTGGATCTTGCACTGGTGTCAAAAGAGTATTAAAAGCCCCAGTGGAAGGCTGTCTGGCAGACTGATGACGATATATGGCCAAGGGTCCTAAACCAAAGTTCTCCCCAGTGCTTCAGCAGAACAGGGGGCAAGAGGGTGGCCCTATGTCCTAAGTCTACGGCCATGGAGCACAAACTCTGGTTGAGTCTATAATATCAGAAGGGACTCAAGACCAGGCCTGTCAAAAGCTCATGTTTGCTTTCTAAGGACAAGACTAACCAAGTCCAAGAGTTCCAATACTGGCAGATTGACTGCTTAGGGAGGAATTCTTCAGCTGTGGAAACCCAGGAAATCAGAGAAACATACTCTGGGGTTATCTTTTGCTGCCTGTCAAAAAGCATTTGATTTGGAGGAATAAAATGCTGCCTTAAAGTCTCCTCCCTTACAAATTTTCTTCCATGTGTGTATTAACCATACCAGAGTTCTTGAAAGATCCAGGTGTTAACTCTGCTTGTTAGCAGTATTTGAAGTATAAAACATAACACCCATAAAAGGTGTCCTCAATGAACATGGTCCAAAAAACTGACCCAAAAATGGGCCAATCACCTAGTGAGAATCAAGGTTCTCCAGTGGACAGCCTCCATGACCTTTTGAGATCTACAGAGTGTCAAGAGAACACGATGAGGGTTGCCACCATGTTGGCTGGACCCCTGTGGAAAGTTCATGGGAAACCATGGCCAAGAGTCACACAAGATGGACAGGCTGCACACAAGTAGCATTGTGGAAAGGTGAGCTCTCAGATTGGAGCATTTGCACAAGGATGTGAAGGTACCCAATAGTTACGATCTGTACCAGAGGATGGAAGACATGCCTTGATGTAATTATAATCCATTGGGATATCTTATCCTCACCAAAAGCAAGTTACTGAGGCAGGATTCAAACCCAGCTTTGCTGCCTCTAGGTCCAGAGCCCTTTCCACATGATCCACTACTTTTCATCATAACAGGTGCCATGAATGCATTTCTCCTTTTAAAGACTTTCCTCTTACTATGCACAAAGACATCCAGGCTCCTCCTTCTACCTCTCCACTGCTTCAATGATAAAGAGAAAAGCTCATATGGAGTGACATTCAAGGTCTCTTCTTTGCCTTTGCTTACATCCAATACTGAGCATAGTAAAGAGCAGCGGACTTGACTTCACCTGATCTATCTTCCTAAAAAAGCAATGTGGCATCCATCAGTCAATAAGTATTTATTAAGTGCCAACTATGTACTTGGCTTTGGGAATACACAGGCAAAAAGAAAACAGTCTACCTTGAAGGAGTTTACATTCCAATGAAGGAAACAAGCATACATATCTGAACATATACAGGAAATATACACAATGAATACAAGTTGAGTTTGGTAGGGTGGGAGGGGGAGGAAGGGAAGAAGGAGGCGAGGGGCATCAGAAAGAAGGTGGGACTTGGGACTGAGCTTAGAGTCAAAAAGCCCAGGTCCAGGCTCACAAGTTGGGGAAGTCACCAGAATTATTATGGAGAAAGGCCTTTGAGAATAAGAGGGAGCTATTGCTGAGGCCTCATTGTTGGCAGTCTGTGGCAGTTATATTGTGGGGGAGGGGGAAGAATGGAGATGTCTTTTGGTCTAAAGTATCTCTAAATCTGTCTAAAAGCATTATGATGTGGTTCTACTGTATTAAAAGTTCATGCAATTTAAGTGGGGTTTAAACTACCAATAATCCTATCATCCTTCAATAATTATCTCCACACAATGTGGTGGGAATTGTAGCACGCCTGCTTGTTAGCAGCACTATTTTCCTCACTTTAGAATTAAATATTTTATATTCAGGCTCTTTTTATGAATCTAGCTTCACAAAATAATTTCCCTTAGCATACACCGATACAATGAAATGTTTTACAATTCCCTTAAGCAAAATCCCTAATTTCCTCTTTTAAACCATCCGAGTCCCTGAGTACCCTTTTGAGACCTGAGGAAAATGCATACGGCAGAATCCTTAAGTTAATTAGTTTCTTCTTCCTCCCACCCCCCAAACTATTAGTTTCTTACTATCTGCTTTGGAAAACTAACATTTGCTGAATTCTTCTCCAGACCTCTTCCCACCCTGAAGTCGCAGAGAATCTGCATCCATCTTAGGGACATTTCCCTTCTCCCATGAACCCCTTTAAGTGAGCGCCACATCTTTGCAGCCAGGTCTTATTAAAAAATCCTATTTTGATTCTTTTTTGCTACTAAGAAACTAATGGCTATTTCCAAACAATTAACATTTGTTTTCTCATCATCAGCTTTTTTTCTTTTAAACCAGGCTAACACTACAATTTCTCTTTCTTTTCTCTTAAAGATTCTAATTAAATGTTATCTTTTTCCTCTTCATTGCTTCCAGAAAGAAAAGATAAACTCTCTTTGTATTGAGGCAATTGAAGGTTTCTTGGATTCTGAAATGTTATGTATCCCTGCAAAGCTCGTGTTTTTTCTTCCAGGGTGAGTTGTCTTCTCATTTCCATCTCCTGCAAATGGTTTCCTGTGGTTCATTTGCCTTTGTCCTTCAGCTACCGTATCTAGGTTTGACCCCAAATTTTCAGCCTCAGGTAGGTTTTTTGAGTCAGAATGCAGAGAATTCTCACAAAATCTTCACCAAGAAAGGACACTCGAAAGTATATTCTGAGCCCTTTTTATGGCTTCTTCCACTGTCATGCTTCCTCTTTTGCACCTGGTTTAAGGAAAAGTCTTTGAATCTCTCTGTAGCACAGCTGCTGTTTTCTTAGGAACTGAATCCATAGTCATTTTATCTGTTAAAAAATCCCCTGGGTATATCATAACTTCTTCCCTGAGTTGTGTGCCACCCAGTAAATCCCATTTCCACTCACTTACACTCTGTATTGTCCTACTGTTTTCAAAAACTATCATCAAGCTTCCATCTTGTGCAATTGCTTGTTAGGAAGTTGTATTGTGTATTTTAAAAATAAGCTTTAATGAAAAGGTGAGCTTTAAATACAGGCAGATATTAAAATTGTCTTGGATGTATTCTATTTGTGTTATGATTAACCAGATTTGAATGTAATCTTTAGATGGTGCTGTAGAGGGCAGAGATGCCTAGTTGGTACTCACTCCTTATTTGGCCCTCCTAACAGAAAAGGAGAAGGGCCCAATTACTCACCTCTACACACAGGAATGGCACAGAGGTTGGGTTTTCTCTTCAGACTGATAGCTGCCTCTATTCTTCTCTGCCTCAGATGGAGACTACCAAACCATATTGTTCCAAAATGATCCAAATAGATAGGGAATAACTGGATAATAAGCTAATCTTGATTTTCAACATGAATGATTTCGCAAATATACAAAGGTTCCTTACTCTCCTGGTCTAGAAATCTTAGGAAATACAGTTCATAATGCTGATTATGAGTCAAATTGCTTGCTTGCTGTTTGTCCTTCATTCTTGAAGAGGACCATGACATCTGGAAGGACCATGATGATTAGAGTCACCAGGTTGGAGAAAAAATTTTTTTCTAATCATTAACCAGAGACTGGCATCTCTGGTCTGTCTTCATTCTGTGTAAATTTCATTTAGCCCTGATGTAAGTTCTTCACAATCTTTCCATTAATATTTTCGTAGTTATTATATTTACTATTTTCTTGGCTCTATTTACTTCATAGCAAATCAATTAATGTAAGTCTTTCCAGGCTTCTCTGTATTCATTATATTCATTTTTATATGGAGAGAATCATATTCCGTCATATTCACATATCAAAATCCGTTTAGTCATTTCTCAATCAATAGGCATCTGCACACAAAAACAGCACACAAAAAGTGCTGTTATAAAGATGTTGGTATATATGGGAACTTTCTTGCCAATGACCTCTTTAGGGCAAATGCAAACTAGTAGAATCTCTGGATCAAAAGGCATGGGTATTTCAGTTATTTTATTTACTTAATTCAAAATTGTTTTCTAAATAGTTGTATTGGCCCTCAGTTCCACCAACAATGCATTAGTGTGCCTGTCTTCCTCTATTATTCCCATCTTTTGTCATCTTTGCCAGTTTTCCAGGTATCAGGTTAAACTTCTGGGTTGTTTTGGTTTCCATTCCACTCCAATTTGGAGAAACTGTTCATATGATTGTTAATGGCTAGCATGTCTTCTCTTAAAAACTATTTTTTATATCCTTTGACTATTTAACTATTAGGGCTATATTTCTTTTTAAAGACCAAATCCAAGGTATATAAACTACCTTGTCAACCCATAGGTATCAGTCATTTATCATAAAAACAGAGATGAAATCACAAGGCAATGTGGCACCCAATTTATACCCTAATAAAACATTGTTGATGGGATGAGAATATATAAAAGAGAGAAGGGCACCCTCATTATGTAAGTATTCTTGAATCTTTGGTTTGTTTTACATTTCTTTCTTTCATTCCCTCACTCTATAAACTTTATTAAATGCCTATAATGTGGCAGGTACTGTAACAGGGCCAAGGGAAGATACACAGATAAATAAGTGACCTTATGCCTTTTTGAGAAGATGGTAAGTAGTCCAGTTAAGTCAGAGCATAAAGAATTTGAGAGGGGAGAGTCAAGATGGCAGAGTAAAAGTAGGGACTTG
This sequence comes from Notamacropus eugenii, assembly GCF_028372415.1. NCBI lineage: Eukaryota > Metazoa > Chordata > Mammalia > Diprotodontia > Macropodidae > Notamacropus > Notamacropus eugenii. The sequence continues at coordinate 62,941,143 of NC_092873.1, read as the reverse complement.
GTAGAGCTCTCCCTCCAACCTAGCCAAATACCTGTAAAAAATGACTCTAAACAAATTGTGAAGAATCCACAGAATGACAGAGTGAAGCAAATCTCCAGTCCAAGACAGCCTGGAAGGTCAACAGGCAGCATCTATCACACTGGGCTGGGAGCCAAGTCCAGTCCAGCATGGGAGCTGAGTGCAGTCCAGTGTGGGCTGTGCTCGCACAGCTGGGACTTGAGCAGGTCTATGGGGGACTGAATCATTGGTATCTGTGGTGATTTCCTGACTTCATGATCCCAAAACACTGAGGAAAGATTGGAAGATCAGTGGAAAATAAATTGTGGGACCTGTTTGAGAAAGGAGGGTGGTCCAATCCAGCCCCAGTGCAGTGAAGGGGACAGGAACCTGAAACAGTCACAGCAGCAGCAGCAGTAGTGGCAGTCTTTGTTTCTGGAGCTCTTGGTCCACAGATTGTGGAGGGATAAAGCAACTAACAGTACATCCCTCTATGGCCACTGACTGCAGAGAACTCCCTTGACAAAGAGCTCAAAAATCAAGTAACTAGCTGAGGAAATGAGCAAAAACAGGAAAGAATCAGACTATAGGATCTTACTTTGGTGACAAGGAAGACAAAAACATACAACCAGAAGGAGACAACAAAGTCAAAACTCCTACATCCAAAGCCTCTCAGAAAAATGTGAATTGGTCTCAGGCCATGGAAGTGCTCAAAAAGGATTTTGAAAAGAGAAGTAGAGGAAAAATTGAGAAGAGAAATGACAGTGATATCAGAAAGTCAGGAAAAATGAATCAACTGCTTGCTAAAGGGGACCCAAAAATGATGAAGAAAATAACAACTTAAAAAATAGGCTAACCCAAAAGGCAAAAGAGATCCAAAAAGCTAACATGGAGAAGAATGCCTTAAAAAGCAGAATTGGCCAAATGGAAAAGGAGGTCCAAAAGCTCACCAGAGAAAATAGTTCCTTAAAAATTAGAATAGAACTAATAACTTTATGAAAAATCAAGAAATTGCAAAACAAAACCAAAAGAATGAAAAAATAGCATACGATGTGTAATATCTCATTGGAAAAACAACTGACCTGAAAATTAGATATAGAACAGGCAATTCAAAAATTATTGGACTACCTAAAAGACATGATAAAAAAAGAGCCTAGACATCAACTTTCAAGAAATTTTCAAGGAAAACCGCCCTCATATTCTAGAACCAGAAGGTAAAATAGATAAGGAAAGAATCCACTGATCACCTCCTGAAAGAGATTCCAAAAGAAAAACTTCTAGGCATATTGTAGCCAAATTCCAGAGCTCCCAGCTCAAGAAGAAAATATTGTGGTGGTGCAGCCAAGATGGTGGAGTAGAAAGACACATATACTCTAGCGCTTCCCCCACAACCCACAAAATACCTGTAAAAAATGACTCTCAATGAATTCTAGAGCAGCAGGAGCCACAGAACAACAGAGTGAAAGAGGTTTCCAGCCAAGGGTAACCTGGAAGGCCAACAGGAAAGGTCTATCTCACAAGATGCTGAGCAGAGCTGAGCCCAGCCCTGGCCACATGTCACTGGGAAGAACAGGACCTGAACAGACCTCTGGGGCAGAATTCCCAGCAGGGAGGGTCCCAGATACCTCAATCCGCAAGCGACAAAGAAAACTCCAAAAGTCAGTGTGAGAGGGCTTTCCCAGCTGGGCGAGAGGGGAATGGGTTCCCACAGCACTGGCCCCAGGCTGTGGCAGAGGTGGTGGGAGCAGTGGGAGGTGGGTAGCTAATGTGACTAAGGAATCAGCCTGGGTCTACTGTCTAGACAGCTCAGCTTAAAGCCTCTGGTGGAATTAAGCAGCTGATATGAATCTCAACCTTGTACTTGGGAGAGGAGAAGCACTAGGACTGTCCTCTTGACAAAGGTTTCAGAAGTCAAGTAACTGGTTGGGAAAATGCCCCCAAAAGCGGAAAAAGATAAGACCATAGAAGGTTACTTTCTTGGTGAACAAGTGTCTCCTTCCATCCTTTTAGATGAAAAAGAACAAGGCATACTGTCAGAGGAAGTCAAGGCCTCTGCCTCTAGTACCCCCAAAATGAATATGAAATGGGCTCAGGACATAGAAGAGCTTGAAAAGTTCTTCAGCAGCCTGCTAAAGGAAAACCAAAAAAATACTGAGGAAAATAACACCTTTAAAAACAGGCTAACTTAATTGGAAAAAGAGGTCCAATAAGCCAATGAGGAGAAGAAGGCTTTAGAAAGCAGAATTAGCCAAATGGAAAAGGAGGTTCAAAAGCTCACTGAACAAAATAGTTCTTTAAAAAAGAGAATTGTGTTCAGGGAAGCTAATGACTATGAGACAAACCAAGCAGTTAGGAAACAAAACCAAAAGTTTGAAAAAATAGAAGATAATGTGAAGCATCTCATAGGAAAATCAACTGACCTGGAAAATAGATCCAGGAGAGATAATTTTAAAATAATGGGACTACCTGAAAGCCATGATCAGAAAAAGAGTCTGGACATTATTTTCCATGAAATTATCACAGGAAACTGCCCTGATATTCTAGAATTAGAGGGCAAAATAAAAATTGAAAGAATCCACAGATCACCCCCTGAAAGAGACCCGAAAAGAGAAACTCCTAGGAATATTGTGGCCAAATTTCAGAGTTCCCAGACTAAGGAGAAAATACTGCAAGTAGCTAGAAAGAAACAATTCGAGTACTGTAGAAACATAATCAGGATAACACAAGATCTAGTAGCTTCACGAGTAAGGGATCAGAGGGCTTGGAATATGGTATTCCAGAGGTCAAAGAAGCTAGAATTACAACCAAGAATCACCTACCCAGAAAAATTTAGTATAATATTTCAGAGTAGCAGGGAGGAATGGTCATTCAATGAAATAGAGGACTTTCAAGCATTCTTGATGAAAAGACCAGAGCTGAATAGAAAACATGACTTTCGAATTCAAGAATCAAGAGAAGCATGAAAAGGTAAAAAGGAAAGAGAAATCATAAAGGACTTACTAAAGTTGAACTGTTTACATTCCTACGTGGAAAGATAATATTTGTAACTCTTGCTACTTTTCTCATATTAGGGTAGTTGGAAGGATTATATATATGGACAGAGGGCTCAGGATGAGTTGAATATGAAGGGATGACATCTAAAAAATAAAATTAAGGGGTGAGAAAGGAATATATTAGGAGAAAGAGAAAAGGAGAAAAGAAACAGGTAAATTATCTCTCACATAAAAGAGGCAAGAAAAAGGTTTTTCAGTGGAGGGGAAGAGGGGAGAAGGTGAGAAGGAAAGAGTGAACCTTACTCTCATCAGATTTGACTTAAGGAGGGAATAACAAGCACACTCAATTTGGTATGAAAATCTATTTTACACTATAGGAAAGTAGGGGGGAAGAGAAAGAGAGGGGTGAGGGGATGATAGAAGGGAGGGCAAATGGGAGGAGGGAGTAATTAGAAGTAAACACTTTTGAGGAGGGACAGAGACAAAAGACAGAAGAGAATAAATGGGGGACAGGAAAGGATGGAGAAAAATATAGTCTTTCACAACATGACTGTTATGGAAGTGTTTTGCATGACTACATATGTATAACCTATATCAAATTACTTGTCTTCTCAATGAGGGTGAGTGGGGAGGGAGAAAGGGAGAGAAGTTGGAACTCAAAGTTTTAAAAATCAATGTTAAAAATTATTTTTACATGCAATTGAGAAATAAGACATACAGGCAATGTGTATAGAAATCTATCTTGCCCTACAAGAAAATAGAAGGGATGGTGATAAGAGAAGGGAGGGGTATGATAGAAGGGAGGGAAGATTGGGGGAAGTAGTAATCAGAATGCATGCTGTCTTGGGCTGGTTGGAGGGGACAGATGGTGAGAAAATTCGGAACTAAAAATCTTGTAGAAGTAAACATTGAAAATGAAAAATAAATAATTCAACAAAAAAAAAAAAGAATTTGAGAGGGAATAGTTAGGCTTGAAGCCAAGTTTCAGAAGTCATTGGATACCAGGTTAAGGAGAATGAGCTTTCTCAAGTAGAGAATAAGAAGACTTTTCGGCAAGGAGGTGGCATAATCAAAACTACAATCCACAAAGGCTTCCAGGCTACATGGAAGAAGGCCTCTGAATGAAGGGTTGGCCATTCATTTTGGAATTTCTAGAATGATCCATGCTTCCATTTTACTTTCAGTATTTCCTTGTTTAAGAGGAGCTGACTTGGATGTGCTCTGAAGTCTCTGACAGCTTGGAGAGTGTGTGATTTTAAGAAGATGACTTGCCATTGCTTAGAGGTTTCAGGCTCAGTACGTCTACCTTCTCATGCTGAAAAACAGCATATTTAAAAATATTTTTGTATTTATATTTTATATTTTTATGTTCATACATATGAATGCACACACGTATATGTATATGTACATACATATATATATATATAACATTCAATGAGTCATGACAACTTCATTTAACAAAAAAAATAACACAGCAAATCAAATGATAGAGAGATGTCACTTCTGGCCCTCAATCAACCACCGAAACAAATCAAATAAAAATAAATACAGTTCTCTTACAGTCAAGGTTAATGTTGGAGTACTCAGCTTGGATGGGAAAACAGGCACATTCAGGTACTGTTGGTGGAGCTGTGAACTTGTCATTCATTCTGGAAAATAATTCGGAACTACAAAGTCACTAAGGTATAAATAGCTTTGTACCCAGCTATATGTTAGATAGCCAAAGAGATCAAACAAAGAGGAAAAAGACCCACATGCACGAGAATATTTGTGGCAACTTTTTGTAGTGGTAAAGAATTGCACATTGAGGGGATGGTCTAGAAAAGTAATGGAACATTACTGTGCTGTGAAGAAATAAGAATGTGGAAGGTTTCAGCGGAAACCAGGAAGACTTGTATGAACTGATGCAGAGTAAAGTGAGCAGAACCAGAACAACATATACAATAACAATTATAAGGAAAAAGAATGTAGAAAGCCTTTAAGAACTTTGGAAAGAATGCAATGCCAAAGATGAAGTATTTATCCTCTGCCTGGCAGAGAGAATGATGGACTCAGCATACAGAATGAGAAATACACTCGTAGAAAGGCCAGTGAAGGAATTTGCTTTGCTGGACTATGTAATTTTAAATAAGAATTTCCTTCGTTCCTTCATTCCTTCGTTCCTTCGTTCCTTCCTTCCTTCCTTCCTTCCTTCCTTCCTTCCTTCCTTCCTTCCTTCCTTCCTTCCTTCCTTCCTTCCTTCCTTCCTCCCTCCCTCCCTTCCCTCCCTCTTTCCTTCATTCTTTGTTTTCTTCTTTCTTTCTTCCAAAAGGATGGGTGGGAAGAAGAGAAAATATATTCTTGTTAATTGAAAAAAAATAATATTTTTTAATGGAAAACCTGATTGGGTCCTAGGAAACTGATTCTAATTAAAATGTAATTGTTCAGCAGTTTTTTTGCACATGTTATTCTGGAAGAAAGAACAGATGAGGAATGAGGGTGGGATGAAGAAATACATCCCAAAATGGCAAAGGATTTGTCCTTTATGCAGAAAGATGCTAGCAAATTTTTTAAAGAATCAGAGGGCTTTCAGATCTGCACAAGAGACTTGGGTTTTTGGTTTTGTTTTTAGGAAAACTGTGGGTTAGGAAAGAAAAAAGGTGCAGAATGTGTTGAATGACATGACAAACACAGCTGTGGGAAACTGCCCCTTTGAGTGCCCAGCACCAGGAGGAATAAAACTAGTGAAAGAACCCTGGGAGGAGCCCCTGAGAAACTGGTTGAGTGGGGGAGTCAGGCAGCTGGAGGGAGGCCAGAAAAGGGGCTTCAGAGGAGAAAAGCCTTTACTTTTCCAGAGATCTGGAGCTCAGCTTTGACCAATTACAAGAATAGAGATTGTCCCTGGAGGAAGAAAATAAGGGATGTCTGAAAGAAAATGTTGAGTGCTTTAAATATGCACCATATGAACATGGCAATCAATGTAATCAATAGGCATGTATTAAGCACCTCCTCTGGGCAGGGAATGTGGCTGCTGGCTCTTTACCCTGGCTGTGCTCACTTGTGTGCTGAGATTCCATTCCATTCTCTCCAAGACTCTGGTATCTGAAGGAGGCAGGAGGGGATGGGGTCCCACTAGAGGGGAGCAAGAGTGGAAGAGATGGGAGCCCAGGGAGAAAGTGGGAATAAAAAAACTTGGTTCTTTCTCTTTTTAATAGTTCTGGGCAGTGGCAAGAGAAAGGTAGCATGAGTGAGGGGTAGGGGCAACTTTCCTTGGACTACATTCTTTTGTGGGAACATGGTGGTGGGGGTAGGAGGAGGGGGCATATTGACTCCATTTTGTTAGATTAGTAATCCAATTTAGGATGCATTGCATTGCAGAGATATTTATACTACATTTTAATGGATTTTTGATAACAACATAGTATGGGGGAATATTAGTTGACTTTGAAAAGCGGAAGACATAGTTTCAAATCCTGCCTCTCACACATGCTACCCACATGACCTTAGGTCTCAGTTTCCTTCTCTGTAAAGTAAGATGGTTTGACTCAATGGCTTCTGAAATCCCTTCCAGTTCTGTGAGCCAATGAATCTACACACTTTCTCCAGGTTCCAAACAGTCACATGCTGAGTTCTATTCTTCAAAATTCAAGACAGATACAAACTGTAGGCAGTAGGATGTGCACCACTTGGTGACCTGACATCAGAAAAGAATATTTTCCTCTGGTGTTCATTTGGCAAATGTGCAAAGCAGGAAGAATTTCAAGAAAAATGAGAGAGGAGGAAAAATCAACATGGAGACACAGTGATCATTTCTCTAAATACACTTCTTCCCTGTTTTATTAGGGGGTAGCTGGGTGGCACCGTGGATAGACCACTGGACCTAGAGTCCTGAAGACCTGAGTTCAAATCTGACCTCAGATGTTAGCCGCTATTATTGTTATCACTCTCATTCAATGAGATGATAATTTTAAAGTGCTTAGCACAGTGCTAAGTATGCCCTAAGAAATGTACACTGTATGATTATAATTGTAGAAAATTAGGTCCTGCCCTCAATGAGTCATCATCACCATCATCATTTATGCAAATAAATGTAGATAAAATGTTAATCTTCATTAAATTATAGAAAATTTAAAAAAACTGGAGAAAGGTTTCATTCTTTAACAGAGAAGGCTGATAGACCATGGGGGACCAAATACAAATTTGGATTTGTATTTCTTACCATCTCTCCCAGGGAAATCTGGTAGGATAAGCAACACACACATTTAGGGAAATGATCATCTCCAGGGCCAAGAGGAATGATTACAGAGAAGAAAAATATGCCTGACTACATCACCAGCATCACCACTAACATTTCTATATGCTCTTGTAACAAAGCAAAGCACTTTAAATGTTGTATCTCATTTGATCTTCACAACAACCTTGGGAGACAGGTGCTACTCTTATCCCCATTTTACAGATGAGGAAACTGAAGCAGATTGAGATGAAGTGACTTGCCCAGGACCATACAGCTATTAAGTTTCTGAGGTTGGATATGAATGGAGGTTTTTCCAACTCCAGGTTCTCTGTGTGAACATTTATTTTTGATCTATAAGAAAATTATAGATTTAGGAAAATATTCATGGAAAATGTTTTATATAAAACTTGACATCTAAAATATTTAAGAAATTAGAATAAGATATACAGTAAAATAAAACAAAGTAAGTGAAGTATTCTATAAAGGGACAGCAAACTCTGAAAAAATGGGAAAGCAGTTAACACTCTGGGGTGTAGATCATAACACATTCTTCCCTTCTCCCAGCTGTGGGGGGGGGGGGGGCGCTCCTAGGACAGAATAATGCATACATTGCCATGTATAATCATCCCATCAAGTGTTTGGGATTTACCATTTCTCTTGGTCAGATAGGAGAGTTTCATGTGGAGGAGAACATGAAGTGACTGTGATCATAAACGAAAGACATCAATAAAACATTTTAAAATTTATGTAAGAAAATGTCAGAAATTCATAGTGAGAAGTATCAGTCTTTATTAGATAAATAATTAAAGCATATCAAACAGTTGTTAAAAGAGGAAACAGAACAGGAGGGATGCCTGATCAACCCTGTTATACTGGATATGGAATACCAGTAACCAAAGCGATCTCTGGAGCTCCATCCATCAAGACCACCCAGCTCAAGAGAATATTTAAAAGTGAACAGAAAGAAAATGAACTTTTTTTGGAGGACTTTGATGAGGCATCAAGAGTCCTGGAGGATGTTCGCTTATTTAGAAATCCCCCTCCAAAGGCTATACAAAGAAGGAGGAAGCGTGTGCAATTTGGGTTTTTTTTAGGGTACTTCTGATTTAGATCTGATCCAGTGCTATCTATTCCTTGCACCTCCAGTTGATGTGAGGGAGAGAGGGGAGAGGGAATTGTTCTCCTCTTTCTTTAGTAGCCATGGCAAACAGAAGCTTGAACACACTGACAGGGTAATCACCATGTGCTTGCCCACGTGAGCCTGAGCAGGAACTTAAATCTCTGGCAGTCCCTTCATCTGCTCCACCCCAGGAACCTCATCAACCTGCAAAAACATGTCAGACTTGGTGGCGGCACCTCATCAGTGCCATTGGAATGCAGGGTGGCACCCAGAGCTGCTCCTGGGACTACACTTAAGACCCCAGGGAAACTATCTCTCCATTTCCTACCTGGCACCTGGATGGACTGTGTCATCATGGCCTTCACCAGGTGCCCCCCCTTCCTTTAGTCAGCTGTCTTCCTCCATCAATCACAAAGCATTTAGTATAGTCCAGATACTGTGCCATTTAATTGTGAGCTCCTTTAGATCAGGGACTTTTCTTTTTTGTATTTTTATCCCTAGAGTTTATCGCAGTGCCTAGCACACAGTACATGTTTAACAAGTGTTTATTGACTAATGGCTCTGTTTTTCTCTTCTCCAAATCCATCCTGAGAGATGAATGTTTCCAGCATTGGTGGCTCGCTTCCAAGTTCAAGAGCTCCTAGGTTGTTGAGCTGGTGCCAATGCCCAGAGGGAGGTGTTTCCTTTTAGAGGAGAAGATGGTCCCTAGAAGAGGTATCCTGGGCCTTGATATGCTCAAGAGCTCTTCCTGGCTGCTCAGGAGGTTTGGTCTTCTTGAGTTGTACAATCACTGAAGAGGGAATTAGCATCATAGTATTTTATTTAGAGCAATAGTGGTCTTCAAGTCTAAACCTTCCTCTTGGTCAGTTCATTTGCCAACAAACATTTATTAAGTGCTTATTATGACACGGGAAGCATGCTAAAGAGTGGCAAGGATATGAAGAAAGCCAAAACCCCAAGAGCTGAGGCCCAGAAAGGTGCAGGGACATCTCAAAGTCACACATTGTGAAGAAGAGACAAGTGCTTTGTCCTTGGGAATGAGAAGCAATGAGGGTGCAATTCCCAACCTGATACTTACTGGCTGGCTGCAGTTCAGCTTTTTCTCCAGTACAAAATGGGGTCAATCAAACATCCCTTCCCTGCTTCAAAGTGACTAGAAGGCCCTGCATGGGCTGCTGCGAAGAATATGCTTTGTAAACGCCAAAGCCATATCTAAAGCAATGATGTTTCTCTTGCTTTTATGAAGATGAGTGGCAGATCTGAGTTGAGTCTGGATCCTGGGCCAATGTGGAAGGCAGAATATTATATAAATGTCGCTATGTATTACCCACTAGGCTTTCTTACTCCATCCTTTGCCAATCCCTAACAGGACTGATCTTCTCCCTTCACCAGTGAATTGAAACAGACATTAAATTGAAACAGGCCTCTACACACGGTCCTTGCTTGGATTCCCAGGCTGCATGGCAGGTATCAGATCTTGCCTCTGGACCACATTTTAACACAGGGAGAGTGGGAGTCTGGCAGGCTCTCCATTCAGTCTCAACTCTTATTACCAAGAGATAAGCCTATTCTGTAAATTCTGCTGAGGACCCCTTGTCTTCCAGCATAACTTAGCCTGCCTAAATGTAACTACTGTTTTCTTTCTCTCCCTATGAAAATGTTTTTCTTTCATGCTTTTCATGAGTGCCTTTAAAAATACTTAATGTGTATTGAAAGACCATTTTCTAAATAAATGACCAAGATAAAGAATGGCCATAAATAATGCCCAATTCCCACATTTTTACATTAGCCGTGGGAGCAACTAAAAGCACCTTAAATCATAATAGAAGGTGCATGTGGAACAGGCCAAGTGTCATCAAAGACAGCAGCAGCAGCAGCAGTGGAACAAGAATCAGGCAAGTACAGAAATGAGTGATGGAGGCTTCCATCATGCGACTGTTTCTTATCTGGGAGTAAGAAAATCCCATCTTCAATGCAAAGATCGACTACATAGCAGGAGCTGGGCAGGCCAGTTGCTGCCTTTGTCAGTTCTTTCCATCTGATTAGACATTATTTATTCTATAGACCTTTGGCCAGCTTTCTGGCCCTATTGTGTTACTTCTCACATATTATTTCAAGGATCTATTTTCACAAGATGTTCCCTTATCGCCAATTAAAAAGCAAGACAGCATAATGAAGATTTCCTTAAATGCTTTCACAGTTAGCTGAACTTTTGACTCAGCTGAAAGAATGATCTCACTTTAAGAGAATTGGGGCAGGGGGGACCTTATAGGGTTTTGAATATATTTGGGCATTGTCTCCTCTGTGTGCCATGGAGATATCCATCACTAAGTAGGCAATCTTCTTCAGCGATGGAGGATGGAGCTCGGTTGTGGAGGATCAGAGAGTTTGAAACTCAGTGGCTCCATTTTCCTGGATACTTGTCACTGCTCAAATCCCTCTTGGATGAACTCTCTGTCTGGGCTTATAAATACTACAGATCTGATGAAGACCACACAAGACTTGGAGACAAACAGATGCCATGTGAGCTCCTGACTGACCTTCCTCTCAGAAAGGAAGGTAGCCAAGGATTCATGAAGAAACACCACAGGGGAAGAACCTGCTGAAAACTACAGTGGGGTCACTGTAAACCTCTCAGAGTTGTACCTGCCATCTCCTTTCCTAATTTCTACTTTGTAGAATTCTCTCAAATTCCACAAAGAAAGTTTCAAAGGTTGGACCACTTTGATGAAGAGGCATCAGCAGAGAGGCTGAATATATCCTGAACCTCCTAAATGGGCTAATGGAACAGTGTCATAGGAACATAATTGTAGAGCTGCAAGAACTGTTCCATAGATGCTTCTATAAATGAGGAAACTGAGGCACAGTGAGGTTAAGTGACTTTCTCAGGCCCCTAAATGTCAGAGCTTGGATTTGAACCCAAACCAAACTTGAATTTGATTCTAAATCCAATACAATTTCCCTGGTACCATAGTGCCTCCTATCCTGGAATGCCTCCATCCTACATTTCTTTCCTTTTCCCTCCTCCCAGCATCTCTAGTTCATGATACATCCAAAAGGATTTCTTTTCTCATTTTGTTCTTTCAGCTGATGCAAAGGTCAGCATTATGATTGTGACAGTATATTTGCATTTCTAATAAAGATTTTACTAGCCTTCACATTTCTAATTGCCTCAGTGTCTTCCAAATTACATACGGGGCTCAAGCAACTGCTGGGATTTATTTTTTCTACTAACACTAATTGAAGATTCCCTAACAATGACGAGAATTTGAAACACAGAGATTCCTGTTAGACTCAAGAGAAAACAAACCAGAGGAACAGTGTTTATAGCCAGGTTCTGAAATAGGCAGCCAAGAACATCTAGGAGATAGCATGGGGAAGAACGAATGAGGCATGGAAGCGTCTACTGAGGCCGTCCAAAAGAAATAACCCTTTTCATAGAGATAAATGATTGTTCACTGGGTTCTCATGCTCAGAGAGCTGACTTTTATTGTCAGCTTGATGTGCTGTTGTTTTTTAGCTCTTATTCAAGGATCTTAAATTGAATGGAAACCGGATCCTTCTCGGAGTTCTATAAGTACTGCATGGAAAAATCGTGCCATTTGGTGAAAACAATGCCTCCACGTTACCAGATGTGTGTCCAAAGAAATATTATGGCTAGGGCACACAACAAACCTGACTGCAAAGCTGGGGTCACATGGCATGTTGGGGGTGGAGGGAGAAGCCCAGCATTGCCCACCTATTCCCCTCTCCTCCCCTCCCACCAGTTATAGGTTCTGATTTCTATCTGACACCATTTCCATCTTTTCCCTAACAAAACTTGCCAGGAAGAAAGGACAAAGTCTCTTTTCTTTAGTTTTCTGAAAAGTGCAAACCATCATTCTCTGAGATAAGTATAAAATACCACTGAGAAATACACAAAGGGGTACAGTAACACAGATGCAATACATCACCTATTCCGAGTTTTATCAAAGCCCTCACCCTTTTGACTGATCCTCTTTCATTCCCCAACCCCATCCATTGTCTCAGAGAGAGCCCACTAGGTGTCATCACATACACTGGAATATTAAGAAGGCATCTGATAGGTCATCCAGCCCAACATATAACTGAAAAGCTAAAAGCTTTGGTCAGCAAAGCTACAGGATATAGTGGTGGGATATGAGGACTGTGGATTCACAACTGGAAGCATCATAGGATCATAGATCTAGAGTTGAAAGATCGAGGGCTTAGAAGCCACCCACTCCAACCTCAGGAGTGGTAAGGAAACTAAAGTGAGGAAACTACAGGTGAGGAAACTAAGACCCAGTGAGGTGGTCTGCCCAAGGACTAATGGGTAACAAGTGGCTAGGACTCAACCCAGGTCCTTTGACTCCAAATTCAGTGCCCTTTTCATCACATCATGCTGTCTTCTCACACCTACTTAAGACTTGACGGTTCCCCATCCCTAGGAGAGAAAGCAAGGAGAAATTTCCTGCAAGTCCACATGAAGGTTCAGGAATTCCACTCTCAGCACCTGAGAGTATTCATTCCCTCTTCTCTCCAGCCCCAAAAGAATTCCTGACTGGCATCTAGCTCTCCAATGAGCAAGAACAGTAGTTCCATCTCAATCTAAGGCCAGCGTGGGAGGCAAGACAAGGAAAGTTTCTAAGACATGAGCAGGGGTTGATAGGACAAGGTAAGTATGGAGAGAGGTAAACTTTGAAAAGAGTAGAAGAAAGGAGAGGGCTAAATTTGGGAAAATGTGAATGACATCCAATTTGAATGATTCAGGAAAGCTTCAAAAGCAAATCGCGTTAAGCAAAGATCAACAAATAAGAATAAAACTGAAGAACAACCTTGGTAGGAAAATCAATGACTAATGGACATGCAGGGCAAAGTAATGGATTTGGAAGACAGAGAAGGAAGCATGAAAATTAATTAGTATTTCAGAAAGTACTGGAAAAAAGAAAAAGTTCACCACTATATTTGAGGCCCTGAGTAGAAAAAACTTCTCAGTCAGGATAAAATCAAGCAACATGGTGGCAGCAGAGACAGGAAAATCTTGACTATTTGTCACCCTACTGCCCTCTACCCTTTCCTTCTATTTGCTTTCACATTCTGTTACATGTATAGGGGCCTGGACCTGTGAATTGACTGGTATAATGAACTGGATGAGGAAAGTCCCTATACCAAGGCAAGTTGGCTCTAGAAATGCAACGAGTTGGCATCATATCTGCAACTTGGAATCACAACAGTTGCCTTGGGATTGAGGGACTAAGAGCCCAAGATCATGTCATAGGCAAGATTTGAATCCAAGACTCCCTGGCTCCCAGTTTGGCTTTCTATCTGCTATGGCATCCTAATTTATGCAAACATCTTTTAAAAAAATCTAAGTTGGCCATTGAACTCCCTCCAGATGCACATCAGCCTTTTTAAACACTCTATCTCTTTGTCAGAACTGTTTCTCTCTGTATTGTTGGAATTTCTTTCCTGTGGGCTTCCTATTTCTCATGTCATGGGCCCACCTATCATTTAAAATTTAAGATCATCGGATTTTGCCTATCCTTTCTCTGACTACTTTGAGATGTGCTCACCCTGAAGAAGGGTGGGTGTCACCCTCTAACCTGGTACAATGAGCAGCTCCCACCACTACTGAATTCTCATTGCTTTAACTTTAGTTACAAAGCCTTCTTTATCAAGGAGAATCATTAAAATAAAATTAAATGTATTATATACAGCTCATAAACGTGTAAATTAAACACATTCTCTAAAGTTGGCCAAATTAATTTCAAAATATCAAATGGAAATGCTAACAGAGATAAGACTTCAATGCTACCATCTCTGCAATCAGTTTCGAAAACCACCTGGTGACACATCTTGGCTTTGGTAAACTACTCTGAGTTCACACACAGAAGTAACCAGGAACCAGCAGGATCTTTTAAGTTCCAAAAGATTCACAGATCAGCATCAGGGGAAGGAATTCCCTCCTCAGGGATTTCCTACACTAGTGAAATCATAGGTCTGAAAACCAAACAAGCAAACAGTGTCACAGAAGGTTTAGCTTCCCCACTCAAGAATCTTAAGCTCACCAGACCATGTTGGGGCACTGACTTCAAGGGATCATTTTCTGTCTTTGGCACAATACCCCCAAGAAACGTTATTGCAGGAAAATCTCTCCTCTCATAAGTACACTTTGTGTCTGTTTCTCCCAGAGTCACTAAGATGAGTCTTCACAACTTCAGTACAATCATATCAAGTAAGAATCTCTGTAGCCATGGGGTCCTTACCCCTATGGCTCTCATTTTAATGAATTCTTGTACTGTAAGTATCACTGATTAAATTTCATTTTAGTGACAATCTGTTCATGATAATAATACATTTTCCTTTTTAAAATGGGTTTCAGAAGAGAAGTACTGAAGTAAGTGAGCCTGCTGAGGACCTCCTGTGGGACGTTAAGGTGGAGGGGAATGTTGACCTTGAGTCAGCCTTAGTGAGAGGATACTTTTGTTCAAGGGGAAAAGATGGCATCCTTTCTCCCTAGCCAGCCTCTTCTGCATCTCCAGACCTTCATCCCCACTTGCTGCCCACCCAAACCTTGGGATCTTCCCCTGGGTGGGCTGCCCTGGGTTCTGACTGGGGAAGGTTCACCTTAGGCGGCCCAGATCCAGGCTTTCACAGTCATCTGCTCTGCTTCCCTGGGTCCCTTTCTTCCCTCATTTCCAGGTCCCCCTCAGGTGCTGACCTCCCCATTTGATAAGAAGCTTCTTGAAGGCAGAGAGTGTCTTTGTTGCTCATTTTTGTATCACCAGCACTCACACAGAGAAATTCCTTAATAAATGCTTTATGATCAAATCAAAACAGGGCTCCTTGATGTTACACATCTTAGCACTGGGCTAGGAGTGAGGAAGACCTGAGCTCATATTTGGCATCAGACACTTACTAGCTGTGTGACCCTGGGCAAGTCACTTTTGACAAGCCTGCCTCAGTTTCCTCAACTGTAAAATGGGGATAGTAATTGTACCTACATCCCAAAGTTGTTATGAGGATGTAATAAGAGAATATTTGCAGAACCTGGCACATAGAAGGCACTTGATAAATCTATCCTTCCTCCCTCCCTTCCTTTTATTTAACACACGGCATTTCATGGCATCTTTGCCTGGGTGGTGCCTTGGATAGAGCACTGAGCCTGGAGTCAGAAAGACTTGGTTACAAATCTGTCCTCAGATGGCCTTGGGCAGGTCACTTAAGTGTTGCCTGCCTCAGTTTCCTCATCTGCAAAATGGGCATAGCACCTACCTCTAGGCATAGTAGTGAGGATCCAATGAGATATTTGTGCTTTGTAAACCTCTGAGTGCTAGATAAATGTGAGCCAGCTCTTACTATACAATGATGAATGCCTTGTGCCAGACACAAGGGTAACAGGTTTGGAATAAAATTATCATTTTCAAACTATTTCAGAAGTATAAGGCAGGGAATTACAGGAGATACAGCTTATGAAACAATGAAGAGCAAAAGAAGGAGAAAGGAGTCTTCCAGAAGCCTGCTGAGACAAGCACTCTAGCCAGAGCATCCCAGGGGCATTAAAAGATGAGGCTGGAAAGCTGACAAGAGGCCAAAGTAAAAAGGGAACAAGTCTGTCAACATTCTTATAACATCCTTGGTGACAGTGGAAATATTACATCTGGGATCTAAAGCTGTTGTCACCAATGTTTGGGATGAGGAAATCAAACCAAAGAAGACAATGATAGTAACAAGACCAAGAAGCCCCCTCCTCCCGTGTGTATGAGAGAGAGAGGGAGGGAGGGAGGGAGGGGGAGAGAGAGAGAGAGAGAGAGAGAGAGAGAGAGAGAGAGAGAGAGAGAGAGAGAGAGAGAGAGAGAGAGGAGAGGGAGAGGGAGAGGGAGAGAGAGGGAGAGGGAGAGGGAGAGGGAGAGGGAGGGGGAGGGGGAGGAGAAGGAGGAGGGGGAGGGGGAGGGGGAGAAAGAGATGGAGAGAATTCTGAAAGCACTGGGGGAATTTGTTTTTAAGATATTTACAAAAGGACAAAAATGTGCATATCCTTTGACCCAGCAATACTGCTTCTAGGACTGCATCCCCAAGAGATCATAAAGATGGGAAAGGATCCCACATGTACAAAAATATTTAAAGCAGCTCTCTTTGTGGTGGCCCAAAACTGGAAATCAAAGGGATGCCCATCAACTGGGGAATGGCTGAATAAATTGGGGTACATGAATGTAATGGAATACTATTATGCTATAAGAAATGATGAACAGGAAGACTTCAGAGAGGCCTGGAAAGACTTATATGAACTGATGCTAAGTGAAAGGAGCAGAACCAGGAGAACTTTGTACACACCAACAACCATAGTGTGCAAGGAATTTTTCTGGTAGACTTAGTACTTCATTGCAATGTAAGGACTTTAAAAATTCCCAATGGACTCTTGAGGCAAAATGCCTTCCACATCCAGAGAAAGAACTATGGAATTTGATTGCAGAATGAAGCAGACCATTTTCTTTTATATTCCTTTTTGCTTTATTTTATGATTTCTCCCATTCATTTTAATTCTTCTGTGCAACATGACTTAGGTGAAACTGTATTTAATAGGAATGTATGTGTAGAACCTATATAAAACTGTATGCCTTCTCAGGGAGGGAGCAGGGAAAGAGGGGGAGGGAGGGGGAAAATGTAAGATATATGGAAGTGATTGTAAAACACTGAAAACAAATAAAATAATTTAATAAAAAAGATATTTACAAAAGGGAAGGATAATTGGGGGAGGGGCATTATGGACAATAAGGAAGAAGGCAAGGTAAGATCATCACAAACCATGGAACCATAGGTCTTTACCACTAAGACCTTTATCACCATGTTCCAGACACATCAGTCCATTCCAGTTGCTAACACACTTCCTCCAAATTACTCTGTTTTTATTTTATATATATTCATTTATGAACATTCTGCCTTCCTCCATCAGATGCTCATTGAAGATGCTCAGTTTTCTTTTTGTATCCCCAGTGCCTGACACATGTTTAGCACTTAGTATGTATTTAGTGCCTGAGTGACTGAATTCAGTAAGTACTTATTTAACCCCTATATCTAAAGAAATGCAAATTAAAACAACTCAGAGGAACCACTGCACACCTGTCAAATTGCCTAATGTGCCTGAAAAGGAAAATGATAAATGTTGAAGAGCATGTGGGAAAACAGGGACACTAATGCATTGTTGGTGGAGTTGTTCCATTTCAGCCTCAGACCCTTCCAAACTGTGTGACCCAAGACAAGTCACTTATCTGCTATTTGCATTGGTTTTCTTATCTGCAAAATGGGGGTAATAATAACACCCACCTCCCAAGGTGGCAGTGAGGATAAAAATGAGATATTTGTAAAGAGCTTTGCAAACATCAAAGCACTACTTATATAAATGCCATCTATTATCATTATTACTATTAAGTCATATCTCCAAGCTCCATTACTCACTGGGTTCAACATGGATGAACAAAGAGAGTTGATATGTGGAATTAATCAACTGAACTGCCTCCCTCCCCCCCCTCCAAAACCACAAACTTTAGGACATTTGCTTGCTGTTTACTTTTTATATGGGGATGCCTGATAGCACTTGTACTCATATGGTTTGCCCAAATGTCACAACATGACCTCCTTGAAATTGTTCTGTGTGATATTAATGCATTGTTGGTAGAGTTGTGAACTGATCCAGCCAATGTGGAGAGCAATTTGGAATTATGTCCCAAGAGTTTTAAATCTGTGCATACCTTTTGACCCAGCAACACCACCACTAGGTCTGTATCCCAAAGAGATCATAAAAAATGAAAAAGGATCTATTTGTACAAAAATATTTATAGCAGCTTTTTTTTTGTGGTGTCCAAGAACTAGAAATTGAGGTGATGCTCATCAATTGGGGAATGGCTGAAAAAGTTGTGGTACATGATGGTAATGGAATATTATTCTAAAAAAAAAGGAACAAGGTGTATATTTCTGGTTCCAGGAGCCAAGATGGTAAAAGGATTGGTAACTGCTATCTCCCTCCTCTTGTTGACCTTGACCAGCCTAGAGATTGTTTCCAGTGGGAGTAGCAGATGGGGCAAATGGACTCTCAGCACAGGAGGCTAGAAAGATCACTAAGGAAGATTCCTTTTGCTGTGGCCAAAGGCGATCAGTGCAGGATCAGAGCTGTCCCAGATAGTCCTCCCTCAACAAACTGGGTGAAGAGCCTGAACCCCAGGAGGGTGAAGCCAGCAACTGCCAACACCAGGACTGTAGGAATGCCTCAGCATACCTCAGCAGTGGGATTGGGAAGACCCTAGCTCAGAAAGCTGAGCTTGCTTATGCTCTAGCTTAGCAGAGGAACCTTTGGGGTCCAGACCATCCCTTCCCCACACTTCACAAGCTATCTCCAGGGTAACTGTGGGGAAACCCAAAAAGACGTAACCAGCTTCTGCTTTCAAACACCAGCCAGCTCAGCACCAGGTAAGCTGCAGCATTTAATTTCTAGCTGAAAGAACCAGAGGCCACAATACACAAAGCCTCAAGTTTTAGGCACAAGAACGTGGGACAGAGTTCCCTGTACCACAGACACAGAGATCTACCTTAAAAGCCAGGAAAAGGGTTATTATCATGAGTAAAAAGAAAAGCAGAAAAGAAAGGACCACAGAATCTTTCTGTGGGGGCAAGGACCAAAGCACAAATACCAAAGAGGTCAGCATTGAGACTGTGCTTCCATCTGAAACTTCAGAAGGGAGTATGAACTGGTCTGAAGCACAGAAAGCCTTCTTGGAAGAGGTCTGGAAGGATTTTAAAGCCCAAATTAGAGAAATAGAAGAAAAACTGACCAATGATTTTAAAAATATGAAAAAAGGAATTCACTGAAGAGAACAGCTCCTTAAAAAGGAAAGCTGGATAAAGGAAAAATAAAATACAAAACCTAACTGGTGAAAATAACTCCTTAAAAGAAACAATTGGACAAATGGAAAAGGAGATGCAAAAGTTAACTGAAGGAAACAATTTGATAAAAAATAGAAGGCAAGGTGAGTAGAAGCTAATGATTCTATTAGACATTAAGAATCATTCAAACAGAATCTAAAGAATGAAAAGACAGAAGAAAATGTAAAATATCTAATTGGAAAAACAACTGACCTGGAAAATCGATCCAGGAGAGAAAATCTAAGGATTATTGGTCTACCAGAAAGCCATGATGAAAAAAGAACCTGGACAACATCATCCAAAAAATCATCAAGGAAAGTTGCCCAGAAGTTAGAGATCCAGAAGGCAAAATAGTCATCGAAAGAACCCACTGTTCACCTCCTGAAAGCCCCAGACTAAAAACACCAAGGAATATCGTTGCTAAATTCCAGAATTATCAAATGAAGGAGAAAATACTGCAGGCAGGTAGAAAGAAACAATTGAAATATCGAGGAGCTACAGTCAGGATCACACAGTTCCTTTCATCTTCTACATTAAAAGATCGAAGGAATTGGAATACGATATTCCATAACGCAAAGGAGCTGGGACTACAACCAACGATTAATTGCCCAGCAAAGTTGAGCATAATATTTCAGGCAAGGAGATGGACATTCAATGAAATAAGGGATTTCCAGACCTTCCTGATGGAAAAGGTAGAACTCAACAGAAAATTTGATCTTCAAACTCAGGTCTCAAGAGAGGCATAAAAAGGTAAACAGGGGGAAAAAACTTGTTACACAATATGGGCAAACTGTTTACCTCCCTATAAGGGAAGATGATACTTGTTAACCTTGAGAATTGTTTATTTATTAAGAAATGTAAAAGGGATATACATAGATAGAGGGAGTGGGTATAAATAAATGATGTGATGATAAAAATGTAATTTAAGGGTTTGCAGGGATTGTACTGGGTGATGTGAAAAGGAGGAGGCAGAAAAAAAAATAAATTCCATCACAGGAAAAGGCACAAAAAAATGCTACAGCGCAGGGAAAGAGGGGAGGAAGATGAATATTGTTTGAGAGTTACTCTCATCTGACTGAATTCAAGGATGGTATAAAAACTCAGTTAAGTATAGAAATACAACTAGTTCTATAGGCAATATATAGGAAGGGAAGGTGGAAAGAAAAGAGAGGGGAACCTAAAAAGGAAGGAAGAAGTAGTAAGGGAAAAAGAGATTAAAATGGTGTGGGGCTGAAAGAAGGGAGGGAAGACTGAGGGAGGCAGTGGTCAAAAATTAAAACTCTATTGTGGAGGGGAAGGGAGAAGGGAGAAGTAAAAGCATAAACAAGGAGAAAGGATATGGAGGGAAAACACAAATAGTAATCATACCTGTGAATGTGAACGGGGTGAACTCTCCCACAAAATGGAGATGGATAGCAGAATGGATTAAAAACCATAATCCAACAATATGTTGTTTTCAAGAAACACATTTGAAAAGGGGAGATACACATAGGGTAAAGGTAAAACATTGGAGCAGAATTTATTGTGCTTCAGCTGATGTAAAAAAAGCAGGGGTAGCAATTTTAATCTCAGACAGAGCAAAAGCAGAAATGGATCTAATCAAAAGAGACAACGAAGGAAATTATATCCTGCTAAAAGGCACCACAGACAACAAAGCAATTTCATTACTAAACATATATGCTCCAAGTAGTGTAGAATCCAGATTCTTACAGGAGAAGTTAAGGGAGTTACAGCAAGAAATAGACAGCAAAACTATAGTAGTGGGGGACTTCAACCTCCCTGTCTCTGAACTTGATAAATCTAACCTCAAAATAAACAAGAAAGAAGTTAAGGAGGTGAACAGAATTCTAGATAAGGTAGATATGATAGATCTGTGGAGAAAACTGAATGCGGATAGAAAGGAATACACCTTTTTCTCAGTGGTACATGGCACATATACAATAATTGACCATGTACTAGGGCATAAAAACCTCACAATCCAGTGCAGAAAGGCATAGATAGTCAATGCATCCTTCTCAGATCATAATGCAATAAAACTTACATATAATCAAAGGCCATGGAAACATAGACAAAAGCTAATTGGAAACTAAACAATCTAATCCTGAAGAATGAGTGGGCTAAACAACAAATAAAAGAAACAATCAATAACTTCAATCAAGAGAATGACAATAATGAGATAACCTACCAAATTTTATGGGATACTGCAAAAGCAGTTCTTGAGGGAAGTTTTATATCTTTGAGTGTCTATATGAATAAAATAGAGAAAGAGGAGATCAATAAACTGGGCATGCAGCTGAAAAAACTCGAAAAAGAACAAATTGAAAATCCCCAAATAAATACCAAATTAGAAATACTGAAAACCAAAGGAGAGATTAACAAAACTGAAATTAAGAAAACTATTGAACTAATAAATAAAACTAGGAGTTGGTTTTATGAAAAAAACCAATAAAATTGATAAACTTTTGGTCAATTTGATTAAAAAAAAGAAAGAAGAAAACCAAATTACCAATATCAAAAATTAAAATGGTGAACTCACCTTCAATGAGGAGAAAATTAAAACAATAAAAAGAAATTACTTTGTCCAACTGTATGCCCATAAATTCGACAATCTAAATGAGTAGGATGATTATTTTAAAAGATACAAATTGCCCAGACTAACAGAAGAGGAAGCTGAATACTTAAATAGCCCCATCTCAGAAAAAGAAATTGAAGAAGCCATCAATGAACTCCTTAGGGAAAAATTTCCAGGGCCAGATGGATTCACAAGCAAATTCTATCAAATATTTAAAGAACAGTTAATTCCACTACTATATAGATTATTTGGGAAAATTGGTGAAGAAGGAATCCTCCCAAAATCTTTTTAGGATACAAATATGGTTTTGATACCTAAACCAGGAAGAGCCAAAACAGAGAAAGAAAACTGCAGAACAATTTCTCTAATGAATGTAGATACAAAAATTTAAAATAAGATTTTAGCAAAAAGAACACAGCAACTAATCACAAGAATAATACATTATGATCAGGTAGAATTTATAGCAGGAATGCAGGGATGGTTCAATATTAGGAAAACTATTAACATTATTGGTCATATCAACAATAAAACTAACAGAAACCAAATGATTATCTCATTAGATGCAGAAAAAGCTTTTTGACAAAATGCAACACCCGTTCCTATTAAAAACACTGGAGAACATAGGAAGAAATGGAATTTTCCATAAAAACAAGCAGTATCTACCTAAAACCTTCACTAAGCATTATATGCAATGGGGATAAGCTAGATGCATTTCCAGTAAGATCAGGGGTGAAACAAGGATGTTTATTATCACCACTATTATTCAATATGGTATTAGAAATGTAAGCTGTAGCAATCAGACAATAAAATGAAATTGAAGGAATTAGAATAGGCAAAGAAGAAACTAAATTATTATTCTTTGCAGATGGTATGACAATATACTCAGAGAATCCCAGAGAATCAAGTAAAAAACTACTTGAAATAATGAATAACTTTGGCAAAGTTGCAGGTTACAAAATAAACCCATACACATCTTCTGCATTTCTATATATTACTAACAAAGCCCAACAGAAAGAGATAGATAGATAAATCCCATTTAAAGCTATGGTAGACATTATAAAATACTTGGGAGTCTACCTGCCAAAACCAACCCAGGGACTATATGAACACAATTACAAAACACTTTTCACACAAATAAAGTCAGATCTAAGTAAGTGGAAAAACATCAGTTGCTCGGGTGGGCTGAGCCAATATAATAAAAATGACAATTCTACTTACATTAGTTTACTTATTCAGCGCCATACCAATCATAGTATTAGATAATTATTTTGTAGAGCTAGGAAAAATAATATCAAAATTCATGTGGAAGAACAAAAGGTCCAGAATATCAAGGGAACTAATGAAAAGAAATGGTAGGGAAGGTGGCCTAGCTCTATCAGATTTCAAATTGTATTATAAAGCAGCAATTATCAAAACCACTTGGTACTGGCTAAGAAACAGAAAGGAAGACAAGCGGAATAGGTTAGGTACCCAAGACCCAATAGTTAATGAATATAACAATCTACTGTTTGATAAATCCATGGACCCCAGCTTCTGGGATAAGAACTCACTGTCTGACAAAAATTGTTGGGAAAACTGGATAAGAGTGTGGCAGAAACTAGGCATAGACCAATGCCTGACACCATACACAAAAATAACATCCAAATGGGTACATGATCTAGGTATAAAGACTGATACTACAAACAAATTAGTGGAGCAAGGAATAGTGTATTCATCAGATTTATGTAGAAGAGGAGAATTTTTGACTAACCAAGATACAGAAAATATTATGAAGTGCAAAATGGATAATTTTGATTACATTAAATTTAAAAGTTTTTGCACAAACAAACCCAATGCAACCAAGATTAGGAGGGAAGCAAAAAACTGGGAAAGGAGTTTTGCAGCTACTGTCTGTGATAAAGACCTCATTTCTAAAATATATAGAGAACTGAGTCAAATGTACAAAAATACAAGTCATTCCCCAATGGATAAATAGTCAAAGGATATGAACAGGCAGTTTTCAAAGGAAGAAATCAAAACTATCTATTGTCATATAAAAAATACTCTAAATCACTATTGATTAGAGATGCAAATCAAACCAACTCTGAGATACCACATCACACCTATCAGACTGGCTAACATGACAAAAAAGGATGATGATAAATGTTGGAGAAGATGTGGGAGAGCTGGAACACTAATTTGTTTTTGGTGGAGCTGGGAGTTGATCCAACCATTCTGGAGAGCAATTTGGAACTATGCCCAAAGGGCTACAAAAATGTGAATACCCTTTGACCCAGCAATATGGCTTCTAAGACCGTATTCCCAAGAGATCATAAAAATGGGAAAGGGTCTTCAATGGACAAAAATATTTGTAGCAACATTCTTTGTGGTGGCCAAAAGCTGGAAATCTAGGGGATGCCCATCAATTGGGGAATGGTTGAATAAATTGTGGTATATGAATATAATGGAATACTATTGTGCTATAAGAAATGATGACATCAGAGAGGCCTGGAAAGGCTTATATGAACTGATGCTGAGTGAAAAGAGCAGAACCAGGAGAACTTTATGCACAGCAACAACCACAATGTACGAGGATTTTTTCTGGTAGACTTAGAACTTCATTGCAATGCAAGGGCTTAATTTATTCCCAAGGGTCTCTTAGGGCAAAATGTCTTCCATATCCTGAGAAAGAACTATGGAATTTGATCACAGAATGTAGCAGATCATTCTCTTTTATATTATGCTTCGGTTTGTTTTATGATTTCTCTCACTCATTTTAATTCTTCTATGCAACATGACTAAGGTGAAAATGTATTTAATAGGAACGTATGTGTAGAACCTATATAAAATTGTATGCCAACTTGGGGAGGGAAGGGGGAGGAGGGTGAGGGAAGGGTAAAAAAATCTAAGTTATATGGAATAATTGTGGAACACTGAAAACAAATAAAATAATATAAAAACATAAAAAAGTGACAAGCAGGATGATTCCAGGAAAAAAAATTTAAATATACATGAATTGATACAGAGTGAACAGAACGAGAACACTATATATAGTAACAACAATACTGTACAATGAATAACAATGGATGACTTAGCTGTTCTCAGCAATACAATGATCCAAGACAATTCCAAAGGATTCATGATGAAAAATGCTATCCACCGCCAGAGAAAGAACTGATGGAGTCTGAAATGTACTATTTTGCACTTTCTTTCTTTTTTTGTTTGACTTTTCTTCCACAAAATAATTAATATGGAAATATATTTTACATGATTGCAATATGTATGACCCACATCAGACTGCTTACTATCTTAAATAGGGAGCAGATGTGAGGAGAGAAAAAATCTGGAATTCAAATTTTTAAAACATGAATATTAAAATTTATTTTTACATATAATTGAGGAAAATATTATTTAAAAACTCCCACATCCTTAATAAAAATATGACATGGGAATTATTAGGCTTTGAAATTGATTTTCTAGAGTAGACCATAATTTTCAATAATATAATTGATTGAAACATGTAACGAGTAGAAGAATTTACTAGGTTGATCTTCCTTCTGTGGATGATTTTGAAGAAGCTGAGACAGAAGGTCATAATAAACCTAGTCAAGAAGCCTCATTTCCCAATCCTTCCTCTGACACTAACCAGGTGTGTGACCCTGGGCAAGCCTCTGTATCTTAGACCAGTCCTTTGGCATTACTGATTAAGCTTTTGACTTATACTGGTGGCCCTTCCACTGATGAAGTCACAGATGCTTTGTATATACGTGGCTGGCATATAGCTGTATTTAATAAAAGAGTTCTTCATTGATGCATTAGGATTTAAATTTTTTGGACATGGGAAAGCAAATTGTAGCCCCAATGGTTTTTCTCCATCAAGGTGTCTCATATGCATTAAATTTTCTTTTTTATGCAGAGGCAGTGAGATGTAATAATGGAGAAAGCATGAGATTTGGTGTAACACCTGAACCTGAAAGCTGCCTTAGCCACTTACTAGCTGTCCCTGGGCAACTCACT
This sequence comes from Notamacropus eugenii, assembly GCF_028372415.1. Taxonomy (NCBI): domain Eukaryota; kingdom Metazoa; phylum Chordata; class Mammalia; order Diprotodontia; family Macropodidae; genus Notamacropus; species Notamacropus eugenii. The sequence continues at coordinate 62,915,335 of NC_092873.1, read as the reverse complement.
TAACTTGTTTACCTCAATTTTCCCATTTGTAAAATGAAAGAGTTGTTTTTGATGGATGTTCAGGTCCTTTCTAGGTCTAGGATGTTCTAATCCTACATAGGCAGGTATATTGTTGGGTACATAGTGGAGGGGCCTCTTGGTCAGGGATGGACTGGACCACAGAACCTCTGAGGTCTCTTCCAATGCTGGGACTCTGTAAAGAATGCACATAGTGGATTCCATTGGATAGCATGAATTTGGAGCCATACTCGAATGAGTGGTACATGGTACCCACACACCAACGAAAGGGAGCATTCCTGGATGGGGGACTCCCCAAGCTTTGGTGCTGAGCAACCCTTAATCTGGGGATACAGGCAAATAGAGGGGCAGTGAAACACTCACACTGGCATTAAAGCAGAGTCTGCAGTCATTTAAAGACCATGGGTCAACTGCTCTAAATTCTTTGGTGTTACAAGAAGGTTTTGATGATTCTGATTTTTAGAAGGGGCTCTAACTATGCTCAAGCAACTAGGTGGTGCAGTGACTAGAGCACTGGAGCTAGAGTCAGGAAGACCCAAATTTAAATCCAGCCTTAGTCACTTACTAGCTGTGTGACCTTGGGCAAGTCACTTGTTGGCCTCAGTTTCTTCATCTGTAAAATGAGCTGGAGAAGAAAATGGCAAACCCCTCCAGTCTCTTTGCCAAGAAAACCCCAAATGGGGTCACAGCAAGTCAGACATGATTGAAATGACTGCACTATAATTAATCATGCTCACAAAGTGCTGAGCAGGTCATGTGGGATTTAGCCAGATTCATAGATTACATGACTCTGTTTAACCACAGATTTGAAGGGCAGGGAGTTTTTCATTTTGCCAGAAGGTTTAGAAGGCAGGCAGAGGAAGAGCAAGGGGTCTGAGGGCCAGGTAGCTGGGGGCCACCTGGGGGCTTGGAGGTACTAGGGGCCTGGTACAAGCTACGGATCAGCAAGGTGAATGGAATCACTTGGCTTCTATTGCAGGCAGAAGCACCCCAGGTAGGAGATACCAATTAAAGACAGAGAAATGGGACTTGGTGGAAATTCTTTCCTGAGGGTGGGGTAAGGGCAGAATCCACCAGGAGTTAGAAAGGATGGAGTGAATGAATTCATGAAAAAACACTTAGGAGTCGGAGAGGGCTGAGGAACTACTTCATGGCCACAACAGCATGCACAAGATAAAACCATAAAAAGGGCTCCCCTCAAGGAGCTGATATTCTAAGAGATGACCAAGCACAATCGGAAGGGATGTCCAGTGAGAGATGATTTTATCTAGGAGTGAGTGGAGCCCTGGAACAATGGACCACCACAAGATCTTGCTGTGATAGGGGCTCCTCCCCTCTCCTATGACCCAGGACAGGGAACAAAGCAAGCAAAGCCAAGAGCTGATAAGCCCAAGGGTACAGGAGCTCACTCACTAAAAAGCAGGAAGTGTCTCTGCCAAAAGAAGGCACCTGAGCACACAGGCATGGGAGAGCTAGATCTTCAAGAGAGGCCTTGAATGGCATAACCACAATAAAGATAGCTGGCTTTTCTAAATGCTTTAAGGTTTGCAAAACACTTTACATGCATTTTCACATTTGATCCTCACAACACCCCAGGGAAGGGCTATTGTTACCCTCACTTTACAGAAGAGGAAACTGAGGCTGAGAGGCTGACCCAGAGTCAAACAGCTAAGGAAGAATATGAGGCAAGATTTGAACTCAGGTCTTCCTGACTCCAGAACCAGTGCTCTAGCCACTGCTGCACTGAACAGCTTCTATGCATGAAAATGTTCTACTCATTTGGCAGGTAAAAAAAATGGAGAATATAACTAGCTTGGGAGTCAGTGATATGAAAGCAACAGGGGAGTGTCTGGGTTACCAGATGATGGGTCAGCGCAGATTTCTCAATCAAGAACCATCTCTGCCAGAGGCAGAGACACAGGAGAAGATCAAGGGCTGTAATTAAGAAACTACCAAATCTCCCTGTCCCCTACCTCACCCCAAGTGCTGAAATATGCAAGATGTCATGGCTGCCTTCAAGTACATGAGGAACCATCATGTGGAAGAGGATCAGACTCCATTGTTTAGCCAATCAAGTGAGATAAAAATATGAATTGTGTTTCTCCAACTCTAAGATGAAATCGCAGGTCCAGACTCTCCTTCCCCTGACACTTCACATAAAAGATGGATCAGTTACCAAAATCATTATAATTATTGTTAAATAAATCTCCTTTCTTTCCATTCTATAAGACTTTTTGTTAAAAGAACAAGAAAGGAAAATACCCAGATTTGATACGAGATGCTTGTATTGTCTAGGCAACCCCCTTGACTTAGAGGAGACGGGCAGTGAATTTTCCTAAGAAGATGTTTGGGAAAATGGAAAATGGACCATCTTTCTATTCAAGTTGTTGGCCAAGGTCCCTCTTGGGGGACCTAGTGTGGGAGGGGCTAGGGGATCTGTTTCCCTGCTTCAGGTAGAAGTCATCCAGTGAAACTACTTTGTGACTATTTGATCTTTCTCAATGGAAACATCCCAAGAAGGTCACGGTTGTGTAGTTTGCTGTGGAGGGCAACAAAAAACTCTAATGGGGAAGGAGATGTCAGCACAGCAGTCAGGCATTAAACCTGAGAATCCTTCGAGAGCTCCATGTTCAAGTGTAGAGAATGTGAGAATGAGTGGTCAGGTGAGGCTGTGGGGGGCTGGTCATTGCTTAGCTCCAGGGATCTGGGGTTTGTTCACATTCTCTTCTGTTCTCTGTGGTCCCTCCCACTGACCGTTGGGGAAGAGAAGTCCAAAACTGGCGATGGACAACTGCACTGCTCTGAAACCTAGACCAAGGGACTGAACAAAGAGGTTGTTTGTGCAATGAAGATGTGACCTGTGGCTGTGGCTGCAGAGCTGACACCGTGTCCACCAAAGAAGTGTGATTGGCCATCGGCCATGAAGAGATGGTGAAAAGACTTTGGTTGTGGGGTGAGGGCAACACTCAGACGATTCTGGGCCTGGTCTCAGGAAACAAGTTTCATAGTGAGAAGTTACAGAGGAGTTATATTCCAGTTTCAAAGAGAACTGATTCATGTTTTAAAAATCAACTAATCTTGGAAATATTTATTCCCAAGAGAGAGAGGCTGGAATTGATTTATTGTTAAATAAATCCTCAAGGTGACTGGGTTCCTGAAGGTTCATAGTAGCCCATAAATTATCCTGAATGAACAGATAAATGAAGGGAAAAAAAGCATTTTTTTAGCTCCTAATATGTGCCAAGCACTGTATTAAACAACGATACAAAGGCAGCTGCTGCCCTCCAGGACATTACATCCTAATAGAGACATGGGAATGAGAGTCAGCAAAGGGCATTTTGATGACAGGGTTGTTGACTATAACAAAACAGCAGTTGAGTAGCAATGGTAGTCTTGACTTCCAGCTCCAGGGGATAAGGAATTACACCAGCCAGGCCAGGGGTAGAGCAATCTGCAGACACTTACCCATGGGGCTAGAAAGGGGGAAAGGACTCATGAACAACATCATTCCTGAACCCATGCCTCCTAAACACAGGAAATGGGGGGAGGGGAGTGATTTTCTAGGCAGCTTGATCTCAGAATCTAGCCTAGTCAAAGATGAGAGAGGTCTTAGGTAGTACCAGCTTTGAAGGTTGCTCCCAAATCCCAAGCTTGGGCACTCAAGGAGATTTTCTCCAGAGACAGGAATTTTTGTGAATAGTATGCCTCTTGGAAAGAGAAGAGGGATGACCACATGGTTCCTACAGCTAGAGCCTTAGAGGGGACTAAAGTCACATCGAGAGGAGTTTTGGATGCCTCTCCACACACACACACACACACACACACACACACACAGACACACATACAGTCTACTACAGGGGGTTATTTGAACAGTGCAGATCTGATGGGAAGGGGAGTCAAGCAGACCATGGAAGCATCCTTCCTAACCACAAAGTAGTAACCACTTACAAGTGTGTTTGTGTGTTATGGGGGAGGGATCCTATATTGGATTCATTGGGACAGACAAAGTCATCCAAATTTTGGGGTGTAGCTTCACTGACAAACTCAAGTGCAGTTTCCAGGGGAAATCCAAATCACAGCTAAGTACTGAATCTAAAGGACTTCAGATTCCTATAAAAAAGGAGAACCTTCTAGAGAGAAAATTATAATGAATAGTGGCAGCTGAGAGGAAACAGAGGGAACAACTCCAGGGATGGAGTCAGGATGACCAAAGTTCAAATCCTCCCTCAAGCATTTCTTCACTCTGTGACCTCAGGCAAGGCATTTCACCTTGGAGTTTCCTCATCTGTATAATGAAAGTTAGACTGGTTTCTAAGGTGTCTTTTAGCTTTGCCTATGAAACTAAGATCCTATGACTGATTTGGGGCTACTGTGAATCCATTGATATACTTTCTGGATTTTAAAAATGAGATCCAGTGAATTCTTTGCATCTCCTGAATTTCTGTGAGGCTCTTCTATACTCAAAGGGCATCAGGCATAGTAGACAGAGATCTAGCTTCAGAGCCAGGAAAGCCTATGATCGAGTACCATCTCATACACATAATTGGCTGTGTGACCCCAGGCAAGCCATGCAACCTTTCTGTGTTCTGAACAACTCTCTAAGAGTTTAAGGTGCAGAGGAAGTGACAAGGAGTTTCCCCCTCTAAGAGTTCTAAGAAATCTCAGGTACATTCCATACCTCCATTTCTGTACCTAATAAGCCCTTGTTACCCTAAGTATTTGCATGGAAGCTGGAGGGGTGAAGAAGGTGCAGTGGAAAAGAAGATGATGATGATAAGGGTGATGAGTCAGAGACCAAAAAGGAGAGGGGGGTGGCCAAGCTGGGCAATCACTGAGGTACTACCAGTGTGCCAGTAACAGAAGAGAGGAAAGATTTCTGAAGGGATGTTTTCCTTATAAATGTTAGTTTCTATAGGAACATTGCTAAGAATGATGCAATATTTGCAACTGGACATTAAGTATGTGTATCATTTAATTTGGTCCTGCTCATCAGCCAGTAGGAAAGTAAAGAGTTTACGTTATAATTAGTTATTTGGTTTTGGATGATTGATTAGGTGTTTATATACATTCACACACACATACATACATATATAATATATGTATGTATTTCTATATACATATAAGTATGCAAGTATACTTGTAAGTGTCCCACTATTGCCCACCGCAAATTTGGGCAAACAAGCATTTTCATTTTATTCTTTAAAAAAAGAATCAAAATACAGACATAACCTTGATGCAGGGTCCAGTTTGAAACTGCGTTTGTCTGGTTGGGTCAAGAATACTTTGTTCAGATAAACAATTTTAACACTGAAATTACACTTACCTATGATTAATACATTATGTTAGATATCTTCCCAATTATAACTTATTTCATTAAAATTTTACTTATATTCAGCAAAATTTGTAAGATAAATATATTTAATATGAGATCTTACAGAAAATAGTAAGTATATGAGGTCTTGCTGAATACCTCTTTCAATTCGTAACAGAATAACCTCACCTAAAATATTTGTAATTATTTTGCAATTAGTTTTATAATTTTATATTTGGAGTCTTCATAATTACAGTAGAATTGTTTTATATTTCATAATTGTAATTATTCGTTTTATACGCTGTACATTTTAATCTGGAGCTTTGGGGGAAGAAGTTATTATTGTAGTCATTACAAGCACTTGATGAATCAATCTAAAAGATTATTAATAATTAGTATACTAAATTAAAAAAGTATAACAAATACTAAAGTTATTTAACTAAAGTTAAAGTATAATACTTTATACTTAACAAATACTAAGTTAAATTGCTGAGAATTCAGCATTTCTTGTTGCTAAAAGACGTTTGTGGGACAAAAAAGTGGGGAACCACTGAATTGAAGTATCAGGTGGAAGGGACTGTGCCAGACTCTGGGTAAACAAAGAGAGCAGTTACTACCTTCAATGAAATTCCATTGTCCTAGGAAATTATAATGTGCATACAAGTAAATTAAAAAGGACAGAAGGAGGAAAGAGGTACTTTGGTAGCTAGGAAAATCAAGGTTTTGCCAGGGGGCAGAAACTCCTTCTGCTTTGTTCCAACCAAGGGCAACCAGCAGAGACTGCAGAAAATCAGATGTCTTCTTGATGTAAAGATGCACTTAATCATCAGAACTGCTCACAAGTGAAATGGGCTGCCAGAGGAGGCAGTGTGTTACCTCTAACTCCTGATCTCCTTGTCCAGCATATGGCAGAGGTAATTGCTACTTATATATTAATTGTACCAGACAACCTCTAAGATTCTGTGCTTCTCTACTCCCCTTCCCCTTCATTCCAGTCTTGAGATAGCCCCTTAGTTTGGTACAAAGTTTCTATAATTCTAAGGGTCTCTTAAACAGGGATCCCTGAAAGCTATCCTGCAGTTCATGGTACACACCGCATGAGCATCTATTCAGAACCACAGATGCTTCCCTGGAATGATGCCGATTGAATCTGGTGATCTGGTGGCATCCCCTACTGTACCATTTTCTCCACTATACCTGGTGGTTCTCTGCAACTTACTCTCTTCTGAGTTACTGCTGTTTGCTGGTTTTAAACTAATACTTAGTTGCTATGTGGCATTCTCCCCATAGGAGAGTGGTCATGGCCAAAGTCTCAAGGATGTTCCAACTCTTTTGTGAGTCAGACTTTGCTGCTGCACCATCTGGCCAACAAAAACCTTTAGGTCAACCATGACTTGTAAAATGTTTTGCCTTTTTCCTACGTGCAATATTCTAAAACCTTCTTGATAGTTGCTTCTATGTGAGAAAGTTCTTTTCACATCCTACCATCCCCCCAGTCCATCAACACTTTGTCTAGGCAAATTACCCAGGAGTACATTTTGCCCATTTCTGCTTACACAAAAATCATTGTTTTTTTCCTGTACTTGGGAGCCTCTATTAATTACTTCATGGTATCCACCACCACTGGTTTCCCTCTTTCTACTAATATACACACATCTTTGATACTGATCTCAATAGACTCACCTCTGAGGGTCTAGGTTTTAAAAAAAAAATGGCAATCCTTTGTATCCCCCTTACTTAGCACATTGCCTGGCATATAGTAGTAATAAATACTTGACCAACAGTCAATATAAACTATTCTATTTAATAATAGTAATTTCTTTTAGTATATCAGGATCAGGGATGCATGTATGTAACTGAAATGGAATTTCATGTCCTAGTAGACATCAGAGGTGTGAAAAATGAAAATTAGATAACTCATATTGGATACTATTGATCATCTCCAAGAGGTAGGAAAATCTTCCACGGGATTCCAAAGAGGGAAAGTTAAGGATTGACATGGAAGGGGAGGAAACGGAATCTCTGAATTCTATTTGTCAAGGGAGGAGCCTAAATGCCAGGGAAAGCACTAACTTGTATAAGCCTGTTATGCACCCTGCTAGACTCTGGGACTCATATAATGGCAATCACCAAAACTCATCCTCCTTTTTACCTTCTCCTCCAATGTCCATCATGACATTCTGCAAATGCGTATAAGACCCCAGAATTTTAAAGCTAGAAAGGACCTTTGCTGGCACCTAGCCTAACATCCTCATTTAAACGTAAGGAATTCGTTGTTGCTATTCAGTCATTTCCATCATGTCCAATTCTGTGACTCCATTTGTAGTTTTCTTGGCAAAGATACTAGAGTGATTTGCCATTTCCTTCTTTCACTCATTTTACAGATGAGAAAATGGAGGTAAACAAGGTTAAGTGACTTTCCCAGGGTCACACAGCTAGTAAGTGTCTGAGGCCAGATTTAACAGGACTCCTGAGTTGGTGCTCTATCCATTGCAGTGCCACCTAACTGCCTCAAAAGATAAGGAAACAGACCCAAAGAGGGGGAGTTTCTTAGGGTGAAAAAGTTCAGATTCAAACCCAAGTTCACATCTCAAATCCAAGGCTTTTACCTTTCTCTGGTACTTAGTTATTGTTTGCTAAGCCAAATTAAATTCCAATTTAAATTAAATTTCAAATTAAATTCCAAAAACTTGCCAATATCTTTCTACAATGAATCAATCCATCAGCAACAATGTATTAAGCAGAGGGGGCGGAGCCAAGATGGCGGAGTGAAAGCAACGACTCACCTAAGCTCCTGGAAAAACTCCTTTGGATATTTCTGGGGGGAGAGTCTGACCAGACTTTGGAGGTGTAGAATCCAGTGGGAGACGGACTTTGACAGATTCGGAGCCCAGGCTGGACTGGAAGGTCCACGGGAGGGATCTGTTCCGCGGGGGTAAGACCCCGGCGCACAGCGCAGCGCGGTCAGCGCGGCAGGGCGGAGGCGACCCGAGGGGCCCGAGAGTGGTGGGCGAGACCAGCGGAGCAGGAGATAAGCCAGGCCGAGCCAACGATATCAGCGCAACAGCCTTTGAAATCTTCAGCCTAAAGACGGGACTTCAGTGGGTCACTACTTGAACATCCAGAAGCTGGGATGCCGGAGTGATCAGTAAGTGCTCTCCCCTCCCCCCCGATGACCGTGAGGGAACCATAAAATTCTTCCCCAGATTGATCCTGGATCAGTGGGAGCAGCAGAAAGGGGCGAGTGGTCTCGTAACACCAGAGGCTGGAGAGGTGGCAAAGGGGGATTCTTCCTACAGTGGTGGAGGCTATCTGGAGGGACAGACGACCCAGGGCAGAGAAAAATTCGCACTGAGACCCAAGCAAGCCTCAGCCCGGGAGACGAGCCCCAGGAGGGGCGGGAACACGCATTAGCCTCTAGGCGTGCCCCAGCCCTCCAGGGGAAAAGGGAAGACAATAGGGAAGCTGGGATCACCATCCCCCTGGACCTTGCCTTTGCCTCAGGCCAGCTGAGGAGATATCCTGAGACCAGACCACACCTCCCACACACCTATCAAGCTAAACCCAGGGTTGATCTGGGAAACAACAACAACAACAAAAAAAAAAACCTGCTTTTAGCCTAGACAAACATCAACTCAACTTAAAAGATCTGTATCTTCTGACTGAAAGAACCAAAAGCTACAACACTCAGCCAACATCATGAATCGGAAAAAGCAGACGAAAAGTGAAAAAACCATAGAATCTTTCTATGGGGATAAGGACCAAAACACAAACACCAAAGAGGTCAGAGCTGAGACTGTACTTCCATCTGAAACCTCAGATGGGACTATGAATTTCTCGCAAGCACAACTAGATTACCTGGAACGTCTGAAGAAGGATATAAAAGAAAAACTGGCCAATGATTTTAAAACCATAAAAAAAGAATTCACTGATGAGAACATCAATCTGAAAAAGAAAATTGAAGAAATGGAAAAGGAAGTTCAAAAATTAACTGGAGAGAATAATTCCCTAAAAGGAAGAGTTAATCAAACGGAAAAGGAAACTCAAAACCTAATAGGGAAAATTGATCAGATGGAAAAGGAAACCCAAAACCTAACTGGGAAAATTGGTCGAATGGAAAAAGAAGTACAAAAATTAAATGGAGAAAATAGCTCCTTAAAGGGAAAAATTGGCCAGATGGAAAAGGAGATGTGAAAGCTAACTGAAGAAAACAATACGATCAAGATTAGAATTGGGCAAGTAGAAACTAATGACTCAATGAGGCAACAAGAGTCAGTCAAACAAAATCTAAAGAATGAAAAGATGGAAGAAAATCTAAAATATTTAATTGGAAAAACAACTGACCTGGAAAATAGATCCAGGAGAGAAAATCTAAGAATTATTGGCCTGCCAGAAACCCATGATGAAGAAAAGAGTCTGGACAATATCTTCCAGGAAATCATCAAGGAAAATTGCCCAGAAGTACTAGACTCAGAGGGCAAAATAGTCATCGAAAGAATCCACCGTTCCCCACCGGAAAGGGATCCCAAACTCAAAACCCCAAGAAATATAGTTGCCAAATTCCAGAGCTATCAAGTGAAGGAGAAAATACTACAAGCAGCCAGAAAGAAACAATTTAAATATCAAGGTCACACAGTCAGGATCACACAGGACCTTGCAGCTTCTACATTAAAAGATCGAAAGAATTGGAACCCAATATTCCGTAAGGCAAAGGAGTTGGGACTCCAACCGAGGATCAACTACCCAGCAAAGTTCAGCATAACATTTCAGGCAAGGAGAAAGTCATTCAACGAAATAAGGGATTTCCAGAGCTTCCTGACCAAAACACCAGAACTCAATAGACAATTTGATCTTCAAATGCAGGTCTCCAGAGAATCATAAAAAGGTAAACCAGAGGGGAAAAAACAAAAACAAAAACTTGCAACTCAATTAGGGCAATCTGTTTACCTCCCTGTAAGGGAAGATGATACCTGTTAATCTTGAGAACTGTGCAGCTATTATGATAAAAGGGATATATGTAGAGGGAACGGGCATAAAGTAAATGATGTCATGGCAAAAATATGATTTAAGTATGAGAAGGGAATGTAATAGGAGGTGTGGAAAGGGGGAAGCAGAAAATGGCAAATTATATCACAGGAAGAAGTACAAAACCATAGTAGAGGGAAGGAGGGGAGGGAGATGAGCATTGTTTGAGAGGTACTCTCATCTGATTTGTTCAAAGGAGGGAACAATAACCTTAAGCAGATAATCCTAACTAGCTCTATAGGTAGTAGGAGGGGAAGGGGGAAGAAAGGGGAGGGTGGCTAAAAGGGAGGAAAGAAGCAATAAGAGTAAAGGGGACTAAAAGGGAGGGGGGCTAAAAGAAGGAGGGGAAGGCTGCAGGAGGAGGGGGAGAAAAGTGAATACTATTGAGGAGGGGAAGGGAGACGGGAGAGTTAAAAGCACAAATGGTGGGAAAGAGGGTGGAGGGAAATACACAGATTGTAATCATAACTGTGAATGTGAATGGGATGAACTCTCCCATAAAACGGAGACGGATAGCAGAATGGATTAAAAGCCATAATCCAACAATATGCTGCTTACAAGAAACACATTTGAAACGGGGGGATACACATAGGATAAAGGTCAAAGGATGGAGCAGAATATATTGTGCTTCAGCTCATGTAAGAAAGGCAGGAGTAGCAATCCTAATCTCAGACAAAGCAAAAGCAGAAATAGATCTAATCAAAAGGGATAAGGATGGAAACTATATCCTACTAAAAGGCACCATAGACAATGAAGCAATATCATTACTAAACATGTATGCTCCAAGTGGTATAGCATCCAGATTCTTAGAGGAGAGGTTGGGGGAGTTGAAGAAAGAAATTGATAGCAAAACTATACTAGTGGGGGACCTCAACCTTCCCCTCTCTGAACTAGATAAATCCAACCTTAAAATAAACAAGAAAGAGGTTAAGGAGGTAAATAAAACTATGGATAAGGTAGATATGATAGATCTTTGGAGAAAATTAAATGGGAATAGAAAGGAATATACCTTTTTCTCAGCGGTACATGGAACATTTACAAAAATTGACCATGTACTAGGACATAAAAATCTCACAATCCAGTGCAGAAAGGTAGAGATAATCAATGCATCCTTTTCAGATCATAATGCATTAAAAATTACATGTAATAAAAGGCCATGGAAAGAGAAACCAAAAATCAATTGGAAACTAAATAATCTAATTCTAAAGAAGGATTGGGTTAAAGAAGAAATCATAGAAACAATCAACAACTTCATTCAAGAGAATGACAATAGTGAGACAACGTACCAAAACTTATGGGACACTGCAAAAGCAGTTATTAGGGGAAGTTTTATATCTCTGAATGCTTACATAAATAAAATAGAGAAAGAGGAGATCAATGACTTAGGCTTGCAGTTGAAAAAGCTAGAAAAAGAACAAATTGAAAATCCCCAAGTAAATACCAAATGAGAAATACTGAAAACCAAAGGAGAGATTAATAAAATTGAAATAAAGAAAACTATTGAATTAATAAATAAAACCAATAGTTGGTTTTATGAAAAAACTAATAAAATTGATAAACCTTTGGTTAATCTGATCAAAAAAAAGAAAGAAGAAAACCAAATTACTAACATTAAAAATGAAAGGGGTGAACTCACCTCCAATGAGGAGGAAATTAAAACAATAATTAGAAACTACTTTGCCCAACTTTATGCCCACAAATTCGATAATCTAAATGAGATGGATGAATATTTTAAAAAATACAAATTGCCCAGATTAACAGAAGAGGAAGTTGAATACTTAAACAACCCCATCTCAGAAAAAGAAATTGAACAAGCCATCAATGAACTCCCTAGGAAAAAATCTCCAGGGCCAGATGGATTCACAAGTGAATTCTATCAAACATTTAAAGAACAGTTAATTCCAATACTACATACACTATTCTTGAAAATTGGGGAAGAAGGAGTCCTCCCAAATTCTTTCTATGATACAAATATGGTTTTGATACCCAAACCAGGAAGAGACAAAACAGAGAAAGAAAATTATAGACCAATTTCCCTAATGAATATAGATGCAAAAATTTTAAATAAGATTTTAGCAAAACGAATACAGCATCTAATCACGAGATTAATACATTATGATCAGGTGGGATTCATACCAGGACTACAGGGCTGGTTCAATATTAGGAAAACTATTAGCATTATCGACCACATCAACAACAAAGCTAACAAAAACCACATGATTATCTCAATAGATGCAGAAAAAGCTTTTGACAAAATACAACATCCATTCCTACTAAAAACATTGGAGAACGTAGGAATAAAGGGAACTTTCCATAAAATAATAAGCAGTATCTATCTAAAACCTTCAGCAAGCATTATATGCAATGGGGATAAGCTAGATGCATTCCCAATAAGATCAGGGGTGAAACAAGGTTGTCCATTATCACCACTATTATTCAATATGGTACTAGAAATGTTAGCTGTAGCAATTAGACAAGATAAAGATATTCAAGGAATTAGAATAGCCAAAGAAGAAACTAAGTTATCACTCTTTGCAGATGATATGATGATTTACCTAGAGAATCCCAGAGATTCAAGTAAAAAATTACTTGAATTAATAAACAACTTTGGCAAAGTTGCAGGGTACAAAATAAACCCACACAAATCCTCTGCATTCCTATATATTAGCAACAAAGTTCAACAGCAAGAGATAGAAAGAGAAATCCCATTTAAAGTTAGGGTAGACAGTATAAAATACTTAGGAGTCTACCTGCCAAAACAAACCCAGGGATTATATGAACACAATTACAAGACACTTTTTGCACAAATAAAGTCAGATTTAAGTAAGTGGAAAAACATTAGTTGCCCATGGGTAGGCCGTGCTAATATAATAAAAATGACAATTCTACCCAAATTAATATACTTATTTAGTGCCATACCAATTAAACTATCAGACAATTACTTTCTAGAGCTGGATAAAATAATATCAAAATTCATTTGGAAAAACAAAAGGTCCAGAATATCAAAGGGACTAATGAAAAGAAATGCTTGGGAAGGTGGCCTAGCGCTACCAGACCCTAAACTGTACTATAAAGCAGCAATTATCAAAACCACTTGGTATTGGCTAAGAAACAGAGAGGTAGACAAGTGGAATAGACTTGGCACTCAAGATGCAGTAGGCAAGGAATATAGCAACCTTCTGTTTGATAAACCCAAGGACCCCAGCTTCTGGGATAAGAACTCATTGTTTGACAAAAATCGCTGGGAAAACTGGATAACAGTGTGGCGGAAATTAGGCATAGACCCATACCTGACACCGTACACAAGAATAAAGTCCAAATGGGTACATGATTTAGGTATAAAGATTGATACCATGAATAAACTGGAGAAGCAAGGAATAGTGTATTTATCAGATCTATGGAGAAGGGAAGAATTCTTTACTAAAGAAGAGATAGAATGCATTATGAAATGCAAAATGGATAACTTTGAGTACATTAAACTGAGAAGTTTTTGCACAACCAAACCCAATGCAACCAAAATCCGGAGGGATGTAGTAAATTGGGAAAAAATTTTTACAGCTAAGCTCGGGGATAAAGGCCTCATTTCTAGAATATATAGAGAACTGACCCAAATGTATAATCATACAAGTCATTCCCCAATTGATAAATGGTCAAAGGATATGAACAGGCAATTTTCAGAGGAAGAAATTAAAGCTATCTATAATCATATGAAAAAATGCTCTAAATCACTATTGGTTAGAGAGATGCAAATCAAAACAACTCTGAGGTACCACATCACACCTATAAGATTGGCAAACATGACAGAACAAGAAAATGATAAATGCTGGAGAGGATGTGGGAGAGTTGGAACACTAATTCATTGTTGGTGGAGCTGTGAGCGCATCCAACCATTCTGGAGAGCAATTTGGAACTATGCCCAAAGGGCTACAAAAATGTGCATACCCTTTGACCCAGCAATATCGCTACTAGGACTATATCCCCAAGAGATCATAAAAATGGGAAAGGGTCCCACATGTACAAAAATATTTATAGCAGCACTCTATGTAGTTGCCAAAAACTGGAAGTCAAGGGGATGTCCATCAATTGGGGAATGGCTGAATAAATTATGGTATATGAATGTAATGGAGTACTATTGTGCCATAAGAAATGATGAACAAGAAGACTTCAGAGAGGCCTGGAAGGACTTATATGACCTGATGCTGAGTGAAAGGAGCAGAACCAGGAGAACTTTATGCACAGCAACAACCACAGTGTGTGAGAGTTTTTTCTGGTAGACTTAGATTTTTGTAATAACACAAGAACTTCTGAAAAAAAAAAAAAATCCCAATGGTGGACCTCAAGGCAAAAAGCCTTCCACACTCAGAGAGAGAAATATGGAAGTCACTCACATAATGTAGCAGATCATGTTTGTGTATGTGTATCTGTTTGTGTATCATGTTCTGATTTGTTATACGGATTCTTTCATTTATCTTAGTCTGACTACACAGCATGACGGTAGTGAAAATATACTCAATAGGAAAGTATATGTAGAATCTATACAGAATTGTATGCAGTCGTGGGGAGGGAGGGAGGAAGTGGGGGGTGGGTGGGGAGGGATAAAATCGCAATTGTATGGCAGTGATTGTTAAACATTAAAAAAAATAAAAAAATTAATAAAAAAACAAAAACAAAAAAAAAAAACAATGTATTAAGCAGTTACTGTGTTCCAGGTCCTGACCTAGGTGCTGGATAACCTAGGGCTTACAAAGTTGAAGAATGAAACAATCATGTCTCAGCACACATCTCACTTCCCTCATTTTAAGCAAGAATTATTTCTCTTATAAAGAGCTATTTCTCAACTTAAATAAAACAAGCCTGTCCTCACAATAGTGTTTGTCTAACTGTACGTGTGGTGTTGATAGGATAATAAGCACCACCATTTTTTCCACATTCGTGGATCGAACAACAACAAAAACAACCAGAACTTAAATCATTTACAAAGCTATACTGTTCATTTATTTTCTTTTCCTCTTAAACATTTTACTTTTTAATGTTTCAGCTGTGTAAAAACCCAAGGTCCCTGGAACAACTGACAAAACACAAATCTCAACAAAATAAATTCCATGAAATTGAGGATACTTAGAGCAAATTACCACAAATAATATTCTCTACTTACTTGCATGATGACAAAACTTAAAATAACTTAAAATCAGACCACGAACTTTGACCTTTGTAATAAAAGCAATCTGTTGCAAGCATTCTGAATAATAACCCAATATTTTCATGCCAAACGAAAGCATGCTGGCTCTGGAAGATTCAGCTGAGGCTTAGGTTTCACATGAGAAATGTTTTCAAGGATTTCTTATTTAAATGAGATAAGTTTTAATATAGAAGACTTGTTTAAGCAATCGTAAAAACACCATTCAAGTTCAACATCATTCAAGTAAGAAGGGTTTTCAGAGATGATATGTTAAGTCTCAGAACCTTGGCATTGGAGGGACCTTAACAGAGAGGTCATCTACTACTGCTCTGTTTGAACATCTAATGGCATCTTTGAAAAGTGTTCACCTTGCTCTTGAGAAAGACTTCCTTTCAGTGGGAGCGCATTGTCTCTGAAGTCCTTCTGCCACATTTGGATAGCTTAGACTGTGAAGACAGTTTTCCTATAGTCATCTAGCATCTACTTCTTTGTTCTTGGTTCTGGGCTCTGGAGCCAAGGAGGGCCAGCCAACCACCTCTTCCACGTGACAACTCTTCAGATATTTGAAGACAGACAGCACACTCTCATGGCACCACCCCCACTCCTCAGTCTTATCTTCTCTAAGGTATGTATCTCCAGTTAAAAACTAGGACTGTCCTGGTACTGTCTTTTAGACAATAGAATTATCACCTCCCTATTCTTGGAAGCCCTGCCTCCCTTAATGTTGCCCAAGATTACTTGTGATTCCTTGGCTGCCATATCACAGGAATAACTAAAGTTGAGCTTGTAGTCCACTAAAACACTGAGATCTTTTTCAGATATATACATATTTGACAACATCTTTGTAAGGAATGGGGTCCTATCATCTTAGACAAGTTGAAGTGGAAGTTTATATGCTGACTTCTTTCTAATCTTCAGAGAACAGGGAAGAATGAGAAGCTGTTTCCAAAAATATTGCTGCATTAGAGACTGAGTTGTAGGCTCTCCATCCCCAAGGCTCATCAAATGAGATATTGCCTCAGAATCTGTTGGACAGTTTGGGCTGGAGTGGAGAAGTTACCCAGCTCTGTAGACACATGAATTTAAATCAGACATTAGGATAGCCATGGTAGGAATTTAATAATTTCCTTCTGCATTTGTGAACTTCATTGTACATTCATATTTTCACACATTTGTCATAGCAAATTTACAGCCCTTCTCCTTGTGAGACTCTGATCAAGTTATTTTAAAATGTGACTTAGCCCCTTCCCACAACACTTCATACCTGTTATAGAACACTCCATAACTTCTCAACAAGTCAAGTCAATTTTGATTACAATTTAATAATGGTTGGAATTTAAATACATTTACAGAGTTATGTGGAAGGGGGATAGGGCTGAGAGTCAGGAGTCCTTGGCTCTCCTCCTGGGAAAGTCACATTACACTACTAAGCTCCAGCACTTTTCTCACCTGAATAATGAGGGGATGAGACAAAGGATCTCTAAGATACCTCTTTACTTTAAAAATTAAATTTACTTTAAAATTAGATGATGAAAAGTTGATGCTGGACATTTGCAGCAATACTCATATTGAGAGATACTTTGTCCCCCTTTCTTCTATTAATTCTAATAGTGGGAGTTGTCTGAGTCCATTAATGAAATTACACCACTTCATCTAATCCCAAGTATGGAATACCTGATACTTTGGTAGATAAGAACACATTTCAATTGTATCTAGGATCACAGATGTGAACAAGACCTAGGTCTCCATTCAACAGAGACATTTTAACTCATATGACAGGATTGATTGTTGGACCTGGTCTCCTGGGACATGCATAAAACCAAGAAGCTAGTTTGGAACTGAAGCACTAAAGGGTGTGGGAGTTTAACTTGGAGGCCTCTCTCTGCCTCATCCACCCTAAGAAGGGACTGGTTCGGGGAGAAGAGGCTTGGTCTTCCCCTTGGTCTGATCTTCCTTTGATTGGAGGATGACCTTTTGAGACTTGGATGATTTGGACTTTTTCACCTGGGTTCTGGCAGTATGCTCAGCTGGTGGCAGCATCTGCCCTGGGAGGCAAGGACAGACAGAAAAGCATAAAAAAAGGCAGATTCCAGGCTCTACAAGTAGCCCACCAAAAAAAGTTACACAACATCTAAGGAGAATCTCTTGAGGATTCCAGTCAAAGGTCCACCATTCTGGCAGAACAGCTTTCGAAGATTTAGGCCACTTCCCTGTGCACTCAGTATGTAATAGGGAGAGAGTATGGCATAGACCCTTGAGGGTCTTAAGTAACTTTCTAAGACTATATGTTAAGGCTTTAATGATCAAGCTATCCTTCCTCTCTTGGGTTTACTTATCTGGAAACATGTTACTGTGTATACTATGTTGTACCTCCCACACTCCCACCCCCAAGTTGATCTGAATCCTCGGGGGCTATTTTCTGCCCATCATACCACCAGAGTGAATATCCATTGAATTTTTAAGTAATATTTTATTTTTCCCCAACTATATGTTAAAACATTTTTAAACATTTTGAGTTCTAAATTCTAATTCTCCCTTCCCACCTCCTTGCTGAGATGGTAAGCTATCCAATATGGGTTATACATATGCAATCATGTAAAACAATAAATAGCCATTTTTAAAAGCTAGTGATATCTGGCTGGTTAATTGATAGCTACTGATAATCATGGAGGGAAGCACCCTAGTCACACTAGTTAGGGCTATAGAACTAGGAAACCTAGCACAATGCCCACCTGGGGTTCTCCCCAGAAGCCCAAGGGAAGGAGAGATAGAGCCTTGGTGAGTTAGAAACTCATACACCAAAGAAACCAGTGGATTACTACATGTTTATTTGGAAAAGTATGTTCTTTTTTTCTGTGACCATAATCATAAATGGGAAGTTTGGGCTGATCTACTTCTGAGGGCTCCTCTCAGCATTCCTGTAACTTTCCTAACCAAAACACCCCTTGTGGCTCCCCCTTCCAGTATGAGTTGCCTCCTCTTACATAAGCTCCTTCAGGGCAGGGATTGTCTCCTCCTTCAGATCCCCTCATGCCTGGCACATAGTCGCTGCTGCTGTAGTTCAGTCGCATTTGACTCTCCATACCTCCCTTTGGGTTTTTCTTTGCAAAGATACTGGAGCAGTTTGCCATTTCCTTCTCCAGCTCATTTGACAGATGAGGAAGCTGAGGCAAACAGAGTGAAGTGACTTGCCCAGGGTCACACAGCTAGGAAATGTCTGAGGTCAAATTTGAACTCAAAGATGAGTCTTCATGAGTCCAAGCCCAGCTCTCTGGGCACCATGGTGCTCTTTAGCGTCTAGCTCATAGTCAGTGCTTCATAAAGGCACTATGTTTGCAGCTTGAGAATACACAAAGACAGACTAATATAGTGTGTGCCCTCAGGGAGTTTACAATCTAGAAGAGGAAAGTAAGTGAGGTGAAGTAATTTGCCCAGGATCACATGGCTAGTTAGTGTCACCAGCAGCATTCAAAGTCAGGCCTCTCACCTCCCCTGTGTTTAGATCATATGGTATATAGTACTGGAGATCATGCCCTCATGTTTCTCTGCCATCCTAAGTCCTCTAGTACATGTCTAATGGGGATGATCAGAGCAATCCTTGACCCATAGGACTGGGCACCTCTGATACAGCCATACATATGAATAAATCCTTAGGATTTGCCCTATCAGACGTGTCCAGCCCCAGGGGAGGCAGCCCAGCAGCCCAGCAACTTAGGGGGTTCCCTCATCACTCACTGCTATACACACCATTAAGTAACCTCCTCCCACTTTTAACAGCCTCTCCTGTGTGCGTGGCACCATCATAGGTGTGGAGGCTCCAGAGGCAGAATCATAACTTGTCCCTGCCCTCCCAGAGCTTCAGTTCTTTAAGGGAGTAAAATCTGTACATGGATAAGTGACTGTATGTGAATCAATCAAGAAGAGTTCAAGAGTACTTGCTTAAGCAGAGTCTGCCTTGAGCTCACACTATCTACAGGAATCCATTTAATTCTAGGGTCTACTATGTACAGGGCACTACACTAGGCACTGAGGGAGGGAACAAAGATAGAGAATCCTGGTTTCTGCCTTCCAAGAACCTGAAGTTGAGAGCAGAAGAATTAGGCTTGGGTAGGGATCAAAGAATTTATTTGGGTACATGTCAATATTAGCAGGAGCATATTAATTTGCAGAGGAGAAAATTTAATAAAAAATAGGAAATGCCCCAGAAACACTTATTTCCAAAAAGAAGCTCAAAAACAGATGTTTATAGATATTGCTGGAGATTACTGGATTTCTCACTGCACTGGTCAGTAGTCAGAGAAGATATAAATGTGGTCCAGGCATGGGGGACAGCTGGAGAGAATTTCCCACACTGAGAGATGGTGTGTCTTGTTGGTGAAGTAGCCAGGAGGGCCAGTGTCTCTGGATTGATTATGTGTCTGGAGAGTAAAGTGTGTATAATAAGACTGGAAAAGCAGGAGGGGCTGGGTTATAAGGGCCTTTGAAGTCCAACCAGAGCACTCTATCCTCTCCTGAAGGCCATAGGGAGTCACTGAAGTGTGTTGAGCAGGGGAGGGGGTATGATCAGTCCTGTGTTTTAGGGCAATTACTTTAGTGGCTGAAAGAGGATGGACTGGAGGAGGAGACACTGAGGCAGGCAGACATCCCAGCAGCTACAGTCATAGGTGTGAGATGATGAGGACCTGAACCAGAGTGAGGGCAGTATCAAGAGAGATTGAGCATAATTGAGAGATTCCACAGAGATGAAATCAATAAACCTTGACAACAAGTTATATGTGGCAGCATAAGGGAGAATGAAGAGTCTAGGATGACTGCTAGATTGTAAGCCTGAGGGATGAGGAGGGAGAGTAACAGTAACAGAAATGGTGGCAGGGAGGGGGAGTTTTTGGGGAAAGATGATGAGCTTTGTTTTGGACGTACTGAGTTCAAGATCAATGGAATCCAGTTCACGATGTGTGAATGGCCACTGGAGATGCAAGAGTGCAGGTGAGCAGAGAGATCTGGGCATGAAAGCTAGATTGGAGAATCATCAGCCTAGAGATGGTCATTAAATGTATGGGAGCTGATGAGATCCCCAAGTGAAGCAGTCTAGAGGGGGAAGAGAGAAGGGTCTAGGACAGAGTCCTGAAGGATAGCTGTGGTTAGAGGTGGAGGATCCAGCAAAGGAGACAGAGAAGGAGAGGTCAGAGAGAGGTGGGAGGAGAACCAGGAAACAGGGGTATCCTAAAAACCTAGGGAGAAGAGAGTCTCAAGGAGGAGACAATGCTCAACAGTCAGAGGTTGCAGAAAAGTCAAGGAGGACGAGGAGTGAGAAAAGGTTATTGGATTTGGCCACTAAGAGATCACTGGCCACTTTGGAGAGAGCAATTTCAGTGCGATATAATATCAAAAGCCATATATGTATGGGGTTATGAAGAAAGCAAGAGGAGAGAAGGGAGAGGCACCAAATGCTGACACCTTTTCAAAGAGTTTAGTTGTGAAGGTCAGAAGAGAAACAGGACAATAGCATGGGATGGAAGGTTTGTGGGAGTTCTCCAGGACAAGAGAGATGTGGGCATGTTTGTAGGAAGACAGGGAAAGACTGAAAATTAGGGAAATGACAGAGGAAGTAAATTGTTAAAGGAGATGGGATAGAATCAGATTGCTTCAGCATGTAGAGAAGTTAGACTTGGTAAGAAGTAAGGCCACTTCACCGTGTGAGATGGGAGCGGAGGAGTGGAGGAGTAGAGGAGGAGAGAGTGGCCAAAACATATATACTTACATGTTACGTGAAGATCTAGATACAGAGATGGATAGATGGGACAGGAAAGAGAGAGATAGACAGATAGAGGGAGGAAAAGGGCGACAGAGAGGATGGAGAGACATAGACAGAGAGAGATGAAAGGAAGAGAGAGGAGGAGAAGGAGAGACAGAGAGAACAGAGACAGAGAGAGAAGGGGAGGAACCAAAGATTTTTCCATATTGGATGAGCAGGTCATTTCATCTGTCTGTGTCCCAAGGAATTCTCTTTGGTCTTTAATGACCAAACTCTCTTTCTCTAATTTTGATTGACTTATCTGGGAACATGTTATTCCTCCCCTCTCCCCCAAGCTCTGTGAGGACAAGGGCTGCCTGATTGTGCCATCTATATGCCCAATACTGAGCACAATGCCCCGGGGGATGTTGAGGGTGCGTTGCAACACAGTTGACAATCTCTCATGGCAGAAAGAAGTTTCAACACTGGGAGTTCTCTACCCCAACAAAAGCACTGCTTCAAACCAAGAAACAAAAGCTGTGTATACACTATATATGCATGTAGATACATGTTAAATTTACATTTACATATGTATACATATAAGCTTATATGCATGCACAAATGCATGTTCATATGTGATATATGATTTGCCTCACTGCTCTTGAGCAGGCTGATGGGCAAAGACCATACGTCCGGAGACCAGACTCTGTCCCTCACTTTCTTAGTAACCTTTGGCAGACCCTCAGCCTCTCTGGGACTCCAGAGAGTTAGCCTTATTGAGCCCTAAGACCCCTTCTAGCCCCCCAAACCTGAAGCATGTGTGTGAATGTGTGCATGCATGTGTGTATATATGTGTGTGCAGGTAAAAAAGTTGACAATGTCTGGACCATATTCAGATTAGATGTGTGTCTAATGACCAATGTAAAATTCTATTAGAATAAATTGAAATGCCAGCTACAGTGATATGCCTTGCTCTAATGACTTCATGGAACTTAGAATGCAGCGAAGTGCCTGGCATCACTGCTTTGCACTTCAGGGAGCTCCCAGGGCATCCCGGACATTTGGGTGGGGAGGAGCAGATTTCAAATCTAGGCACGAACCCAGAACTTTCTACGGAGTGGGAAAGTGACCAGCTCTGGAGCCAGCCATGATTTAGAAAGCAGAGCCACTGAAATGATAAATGTTCCCCTCGTGCCTTGACACTGAAGTTCAACTGGTCTTACTGCTTCAGACTCACAGCACAGAGATTTATCTGTGTTTCATCAAGTATGAAAAATATATGGATGGAGGGGTTTCCGGCTGAGCCCCCCAAAGCCATCTAGCGCCTCCATTAATGTCAGCAGGCTCATAAATTTCCAGCCCGTATCAAGGAGGCAATTGCCACTGCACAGAAGCCCCCAAAGGCTCCCTGGCCTCCTGTAAATCCACTTACACCCAGTAAAGACGATGAAATGCACATGGATTTAATTAAATGTGGTCCTTCTTTGAAAGCAGAGGGGGTTCACACCTTCTTTAAGGGGAGGACAAAATCGAGGTGTGAAGTGAGATTTTTTTTACTGAAAAGTTATAAGATCTGATTTATTCTTGTATTTTCCTTCTGATGAGTGGGACTTGATAAGCAAGTACACAGATGGCTGTGCCTCTGCTGTCTTTTTGGTGTTATTCTAAAGAATTATGCTGCAGCAAACATTCCTGCTCTGCCTGCAACACTTTCTACTTCATGAAAATATGTTTTTTGATGCAGAGGAACAATGCATCATTGATTACATGATCAGCTATTTTGGGGGGAGGGGACTACGTTTCTCTTGAGGAAATGACACTTTTACTATCCACTTTTCCCCTTTCCATCACCTTAAAAATGTGTTTGGATGGAAAATTAATAAACAGACAAGCAGTGGCAGCTCATTATGGAAGAGAAAGGAGAAGCAAGGGCAGTGAGTCTCCTCAGATACAATGTCATCAGTTTGTACTGATGATTCCTTGGTTCAAAACTTCTGGCCATTATTCATCCATCAGTCTTCTTCATGTAAAGCAACATGCCAGCTACTGTTCCCATTTAAGCAACCAGAAAACAGTAGGGAAATATTCATGGTGGGGAGAAATGGGTATCAGCAAGATGGAAAGTTAACCACTTTGGGGAGAGGCTCGCTGCTCATGTGGACCTTCTTTTATTAATAATTTGTCGTGGGGACAACACCACCCAGCAAATAAGGCCAAAGCAAAAGGAAACGGCTCCATCGTATAAGAATGATGAAATTCTTCCAATCGTCTTAAATCAGACAGTCCATCTAGTCTTGGGAAACACATAGGAACAATGATTTTTCTTCTAGGTCTTCCCATGTGTGTTGTAGAATATACAGCTTGCTAATAGCAAAACAAGAAGTTTCCTCTCTGAGGAAACTCCCTTCCTAGAGGGAGTATGAAAGAAGATTCTTAGGAATGCCTTTTCTGGAGTTACCGTGATATCTGGTGTCCTTCACCACCAGGTCAAATATTTATTTTCTCAAGACTTGTCCACTCCCTAGAAGGCAAAACTTTCCAATCTTTTGCATTTCCCACCAAAAAAATAGACAAGTAGGGACCACAGGACTCATATTCATCTCTTTAACATAATTCCCAAACTCCCAAGCCAACCATTACCCCACCTAGATAAAGCCTTGAAGTTCATCGGAAGCTAGCTCCTTTACTGTTCACTTTACTGCATTGCCTCCTTCCAGATAATGACACATCTGATTTACTCATTCACATATGAACATGTTTTTTCTATCTTGCTTTTAAAAACCTCCAGGGAAAGACATTTTACAACTTCTCTTAATAAGTCGTTTCCATGTTTAACAGCATTTGCTGTTAGAAAGCCTGTTATATGCTCATCGGCCTGGAAGGGAGGAAGCTTGGATTTAGACTCATCCACTGACTCCTTGGGTTTCACCTCTGGGGCTTTGGCACTCTTCATCTATGAAAGGAAGGGCCACACTTGATGCTCTATGGTGAGTGAAGGGCTCTTCCAGTTCAAGCCTTCTGGGATCCTGGGATTCTATCCCACAACAGACTTTATGTTCCCCTTCCCTTGTCTTGAAAGTCAAGTCCTCCCTACTCTGGGATTTCATCATTGTGGATACTTGCTCTGGCCTGTTGATCAAAAATCCTTCACAGAATGACAGGCTTTTCACAGGCCCCCTCCCCCAACCTGCCTCTGAACTCCACAACCTTCAGACTAGTGGTCCTCCAGTCCCTGCATGATGATGAACTCTAGCGTCAAGGGAATCTCTCCCTCTCCATGAAGCCCATTTTACTTTTGGACAGCTCTCAGTGTTAGAAAGTTGCTTTCTGGATCTCAAAAACAACATGGAACTCAGCATGGCAGTAGCCCTGCTTCTTCCATAGCAGCCAGCTATGACCCCCAATGCCTCAGCAACCATGTCAAAGGGACTTGCAGTTGGCATTGATCTTGGCACTACTTATTCCCATGTAGGAATCTTCCAACATGAGAAAATGGAGATCATTGCTAATGAGCAAGGAAATGGGACCACCCCAAGTTATGCAGCCTTCGTTGACACAGAACATTTAATCAGTGATGCTGCAGAGAATCAAGTTGTAATGAACCACACCAACAAGTCTTTGATACCAAATGTCTGATTGGTCATGGATTTGATGATGCCATTGTACAAGTCAGACATGAAACTTTGGCCTTTCACAACAGGGAATGATGTAGGCAAGTCTAAGGTCCAAGCAGAGTACAAAGAGCAGACCATAAAGTTTCTATCTAGAAGTATCTTCTATGGTCTTGACCTAGATGAAAGAAATAGCTGGAACTTACCTTGGGAAAACAATCATAAATACTATCATCCCAGTACCAGCCTACTTCAATGGTTCCCAGCATCAAGCCACCAAAGATACTGGAGCCATCACTGATATCAATGTGCTCCAAATCATTAGTTAGCTAACTGCTGCTGTTATTGCTAATGACTTGGACAAGAAGGTTGGTGCTGAGAGAAATGTGTGGAGCTTTGACTTTGGAGATGGCACTTTAAATGTCTCCATTTTTACCTTTGAAGATGGCATCTTTGAAGTCAAGTCCACACCCACTTGGGTTGGGAGGACTTTGACAACTGCAGGTCAACCATTTCATTGCTGAGTTCAAGTGAAAGCACAAGAAGACATGAGTGATAACTACAGGGCTGTACACCATCTGCCCACCTCTTGAGAATGTGCAAATTGCACCCCTTCTTTCAGTGCCCAGGTCAATGGCGAGATTGACTCCCTCTATGAGAGTAGAGAATTCTATACCTCTATCACCCATTTTCATTTTAAAGAGCTGAATGCTGTCCTCTTCCATGGCACACTGGACCCTGTGGAAAAGACCCTAAGAGATGTCCAGCTAAATAAATCACAGATCCATACATTCTAGTGGGTGGTTCCACTTGGATCCCCCAAATTCAGAAGCTTCTGCAGGACTTCTTCTATAAAAAGGAGCTCAAAAAACACATCAATCCTGATGAGACTGTGGCCAATGGTGTAGTTGTCCAGGCTTCCATCTTGTCTGGAGATAAATCTGGGCATGTGCATGGCTTGCTGCTTTTGGATGTTACCTCTCCTTCCCTTGGGATTGAAACTTCTGGTAAAGTCATGATGATTCTGATCAAGTGCAATGCCACCATCCTCACCAACCTGGAGCAGACTTTTACTGTCCACTCAGACAAGAAGTCTGATAGGCTTATTCAGGGTTATGGAGGTGAGAGAGCAATGACAAAGGACAACAGCCTGTGGGGTGCTCCTCAGATGGAGCCAGCTGCAATAACATATTTAGATAATTGTGGGGTTTGCTAATTCAAGGGGCCCTTCAGAAATTCCCCTACTCAAATGTCAATGTCCTGTTGCATGTTGGTTGTTCTCAAAGAGGACCAAAATGACATCGCCATGATAAAGTGAAATTTCAGTGTGTCCGACTGTGGCTGATCAGACCAATATGAGTTTGGAATGCTCTACCACAGGTTGGGCACAGATAGTCCTTGTGAATATTTGGGGTGGATACTCCAAATTTGCACATCCTATGTTTCCTTTGTGCTGTCTCAATTCTGCTTTGCACCATTTCTGATGTGGGAACACCATGCTGAGCGGTCCTGTGCCAGTGTCTCCCATGTTGCACAGTCAAATCCAAAGTTCTTGAGAGAGACCTTGAGAGTGTCTTTGTATCGCTTCTTCATGAGATCACATGCCCCACCTGAGCTCTCCATAAAATAGTCTCTTTGGCACGTTGCATTTGAACAAAGTGGCTAGTCCATTGGAGTTGCATTCTCTGAAGCAACCTGACACCCTCCACCTCTGGGGTCTCGGAGCTTTGGTGGTGGGATCCACCC